>NC_135413.1:720134-1020134 GCF_051991245.1 Festucalex cinctus
GGAGGCTGAGGAGTGTGATCCCTCTGTAGTTGGAACACACCCTCCGGCGGTCCCCCTTCTTAAAAAGGGGGACCACCACCCCGGTCTGCCAATCCAGAGGCACTGTCCCCGATGTCCACGCGATGTTGTAGAGGCGTGTCAACCACGATAGCCCCACAACATCCCGAGTCTTTAGGAACTCCGGGCGGATCTCATCCACCCCCGGGGCCCTGCCATCGAGGAGCTTTCCAACCACCTCAGTGACTTCGACCCCAGAGATAGGAGAGCCCACCTCAGAGTCCCCAGACTCTGCTTCCTCAAAGGAAGATGTGACGGTCGAATTGAGGAGGTCTTTGAAGTAGTCCCCCCAACGATTCACGACGTCCCGAGTCGAGGTCAGCAGCACCCCATCCCCACTGTACACAGTGTTAATGGTGCACTGCTTTCCTCTCCTGAGACGCCGGATGGTGGACCAGAATTTCCTCGAAGCCGTCTGGAAGTCGTTCTCCATGGCCTCACCGAACTCCTCCCATGTCCGAGTTTTTGCCTCAGCAACCATCGAAGCCGCGTTCCGCTTGGCCAGCCGGTACCTGTCAGCTGCCTCCGGAGTCCCACAGGTCAAAAAGGCCCGATAGGACTCCTTCTTCAGCTTGACGGCATCCCTTACCGCTGGTGTCCACCAGCAGGTTCGTGGATTGCCGCCGCGACAGGCACCGACCACCTTACGGCCACAGCTCCGATCGGCCGCCTCAACAATGAAGGCGCGGAACATGGCCCATTCGGACTCAATGTCCCCCGACTCCCCCGAGGCAAGGGAGAAGCTCTGCCGGAGGTGGGTGTTGAAACTCTTTCTGACAGGAGATTCCGCTAGACTTTCCCAGCAGACTCTCACAATACGTTTGGGTCTGCCAGGTCGGACCGGCATCTTCCCCCACCAACGGAGCCAACACACCACCAGGTGGTGATCAGTTGACAGCTCTGCCCCTCTCTTCACCCGAGTGTCCAAAACATGCGGCCGCAAATCCGATGACACGACTATAAAGTCGATCATCGAACTGCGGCCTAGGGTGTCCTGGTGCCAAGTGCACATATGGACACCCTTATGCCTGAACATGGTGTTCGTTATGGACAATCCGTGACGAGCACAGAAGTCTAATACAGTCTTCCCTCGCTATAACGCGGTTCACTTTTCGCGGTCTCACTGTATCGCGGATTTTTTTTTAAGTGCAATTTTGCATATTTTTTTGCAGTAATATACCCATTTTATAAAATTTATGAAGTTTTGAACATTATCAATGTTTGAACAAGAGAGAAATGTGAGAACATGTAAATGCCTCAATGAGAAAAGTGTCTAAATTGTGTGGTAGGGGATTTTAGAGCCTTAAAACATAAGAATTGTAAAACATAAAGCTAACTACTTCGCGGATTTCATTTGTTGCGGGTATTTTTTGGAAGCTAACCCCAGCGGAAAACGAGGGAACACTGTAACACTGGGGGCGGCGTGGCGCAGTGGTATGGTGGTCGTCTCCCAACCCAGAGGTTGTGGGTTCGATCCCAGGCCATTGTGACCACGACGAAGTATCCTCGAGCAAGATACTGAACCCCCAATTGCTCCTGATGCTGAGTCATCAGTAGGTGAATCGGTAGTCAAAATGTAAAGCGCTTAGAGGTGGAAAAGCGCTCTATAAATGAAGTATATATATATATATGTATATATATATATATATATATATATGTGTATGTATATATATGTATATATATATATATATATATATATATATATATATATATATATATATATATATATATATATATATATATATATATATGTATATATATATATATATATATATATATGTATATATATATATATACGTATATATACATATATATATGTATATATATATATACGTATATATATGTATATATACGTATATATATGTATATATACGTATATATATGTATATATACGTACATATATGTATATATACGTATATAATATATATATATATATATATATATATATATATATATATATATATATATATATATATGTATGTATATACGGTCAAGTGTGCTCAAACAAAAAAAAACAAATCATGCGATTAATACGTGATTAATGCAAAATTTTTCTGTGATTAATTAATCTATTAACGCTTTAACTTTGACAGCCCTAGTATGTGTGTGTGTATATATATATATATATATATATATATATATATATATATATATATATATATATATATATATATATATATATAAAACAGATTTTAAAATGATTCAATTGTGACAGCTCTAGTCTTCTCTAGGAGGACCATCAGTTTTTGTTCAGACCTGTTTCATGAGCGTTATTTTCTCTTCTTTTTAAATAATTATATTGAACCACTATTCAAGCAAGGTCAAGATCAAATTATGTACTTTTGTCCCATTCAAGTTTTTTTTTTTTTGGGACCACTTTGTTTTTTGGAGCTTTTTTTTCCCCCCTCCATTAATAGCCCAGTACTAACAAGTTTGCCACGTGTGTATTTATCCTATATATTAACATCAAGATGTGTGCATTCTTAGGCAAGCGGACGCCATGGAGGGGCATCTTGCTGTTTGGTCCACCAGGAACAGGGAAATCATATCTGGCCAAAGCTGTGGCGACGGAGGCCAACAACTCCACTTTCTTCTCTGTCTCCTCATCAGACCTCATGTCTAAGTGGCTGGGAGAGAGTGAGAAGTATGTTTACTGCCAAGAAAACAATGCCAATTTTGAGGGCCTTAACTGGCACAGAAACACATGAAACTTGGCACACATATCTGGCCTGGCAAAATGAGCAATATTTGATCGTTGATTGTGCTATTTTTACAAAAATGACTCAATAGCACCCCCTAGAAATTTTGAACGAAGCAGCCCCGCTTGTACGTTTAAGCAAGATCTATGGAAATTTTTAGGTGTATGAAAGAGCCCAAGACCTACAAAAAAAGTCTCTTGGACCCATATGCTAAAATGAATAGGAAGTGAGCTACGAATTTTTGAATCTCCCATTTTTGTCCATTTTTGCACATTTACAAAATGTAAATTTGCCCACTTCTCCTACACGTTTCATCTAATTTGCTTCAAACTTGACCCAGACCATGTCAAGACCTGAGCCAATGACAGGGGAAAAAATTCTTCACTTTTTGGAATACTATATGATATATATATTGTGTTTTGCAGTGGAAAAGGATATGCTTAACTCCCCGGTACATGCTCCAAAAAAAATCCCAAACTTGACATGTATGTTTATAGTCAAGGCCTAAAGATATCTCTATGACAACATTCAGTTATAAATACAGCGCCACCTAGCCTTTGAGGCATAAAAAAAAAATACCCCACATACGGTATTTTGTACAAAATTTGTAAACTCATTTTAAGTGTGATAACCAAGTCATTTATGAATATTATTTTACTTTCCACCACTCAAAATGTTCACCGGCATCAGACTGATCCAAACATATGTACTTTTTTTACTTTGTTTTATCTATTTTTGATAGCCTCTGTAGACAATAATCGCAATATCGTGAATGAAGGATATGCTTAATAACGCCCTGGTACATGCTCCAAAAAATCCCAAACTTGACATGTGTAGTTACAGTCAAGGCATGAAAGTATCTCAACAACAACATTCAGTTTTAAATACAGCGCCACCTAGCCCTTGAGGCATAAAAAAAATACCATACGGTATTTAACTAAGTCATTTATGAATTTTTTTTAACTTTCCACCACTCAAAATGTTCACTGGCATCAGACCGATCCAAACATATGTACTTTTTTTTTTATTTTGTTTTATTTATTTTTGATAGCTTCTATAGACAATAAAAGCAACATTGTGCAATGAGTACACCGAGCGATGATGTGTATATATATTTTACAAAAAATCCCAATCAGGGCAGCTCACCTAAAAATAAAAGATCTCTGAAAATATTTAGGTGTATGAGGGAGCTCCCAAGACCTATAAAAAAAAAAAGTCTCAGACCCATATGCTAAAATGAACAGGAAGTGAGCTACGAATTTTTGAATGTCCCATTTTTGTTGATTTTTGCACATTTACAGGGGTAATACTTTTGCCCACTTCTCCTACATGTTTCATCTAATTTGCTTCAAACGTGACCCAGATGTCGAGACCTGACCCAACGACAAGGGGAAAAATCTTGACTTTTCGAAGTACTATATGATCAGGGCGGAGCATCAAATTTGGTGTTTCGCAATGAAAAAGGATATGCTTAATAACTCCCCGGTACATGCTTCAAAAAATCCCTAACTTGACATTTATGTTTATAGTCAAGGCCTTTACTGTTTAATGACACCTCAGTTGGAGTTAACTGTAAATGAATGACATCCATTGTAAATTTAAATACAAAACATGCTTCATTTTTAAAACATTGCTGGCCAAACACTATTGCTAAAAGCGAAGGGAGGATCACATTCAAATGCTAACGGGAAGTTAGCATCGACTTCGGGAGTGTTTTTCCTTCAAATACTGAATAATCACACACACATGTTGTGAGAATACATACCCAGAGGTGCGATAAAGCTACGCAAGGCACAAATAAAGAATGGATCCGTCTATGGAGTTAAAACAGTGCCAAAACCCCATAAACTCAAAAAACGTGATCTACGCGCACAAAACGTGATCTACGTGCACAAAACATGATCTTTGTGCACAAAACGTGATTTACACACACAAAACATGATCTACGCACACAAAACATGATTTACACACGCAAAACGTCATTGACCACAATGCATCCTGCTGTAAAGTTTACTGGCATTGTGTGTGCGGATCTTGGGGTTTCAGCACGTAAAACTGCTTGGCAGAATATTATCCGTAGTTGTAGAATTGCTTTTACGTACGCAAAGGTTTTTTTTTTTGCACTTAGAAGATATTTTTTTGTCCATGAAAGTTTTTTGTTGTATACCTGAAAGATATTTTTTTGTAATTGAAGATATGCTTCTTTGTGTGTGTAAAACAAAATACATTAGTTTGTGAATGACATTTTGTATGCATAAAATCACGTTTTGTATGCATAGATGGCATTTTGTATGCATAGATGGCATTTTGTGTGCGTAGATCACATTTTGTGTGCGTAGCTCACGCGTTGTGTGCGTAGATCACGTTTTGTGTGGTTAGAGGGTTTTGGCATGATTTTAATGCCATATCAGTCCCAAAGATGTGTGACGCGACTGCAAACGTGGAAGATGTTAAGTTTTTAGCATTTTATTTTAATTTCCTTTTTAGCCTTCCTTACGATCATTTCAATTAGGAGTATGCCATGTCGTTACTTCTACCATATTGCCGGT
Source organism: Festucalex cinctus (assembly GCF_051991245.1). Lineage (NCBI taxonomy): Eukaryota > Metazoa > Chordata > Actinopteri > Syngnathiformes > Syngnathidae > Festucalex > Festucalex cinctus. The sequence continues at coordinate 725,440 of NC_135413.1, forward strand.
GTATTTTTTTAATTTTTTTATTTTAAATAACACAAAATTGACACAGTAGTGATGTGATGACATAATCCATAACATCATACGTCGTCGTGTTCATTCCAATTGTGCAGGAATACTGTTACCGTTAAAGTTACGAGGAAACGCAACCTGGAATATTCACAGGCAAAAGACGTAAGGAGGACATTACACAAGCTGTTCGGCATAAAAGGGAACGGCAACAACAAAAAAATAGACAGACGTTGGTTAGATAATACTGAAGTGGTCGCGTGTTGTTTGGCCAAGATAAACAATCTGCGGTGGTTATTTTGCCGTGACCGGCAATTCGCCACCTAGTTGACGTGACTTTGTGATACTAACCGGCCGCTGAGCAAACTGGTGGCTCTCAACGAGACTGTATGCACGTTGCGACCGTGCAGCGGCCTAAATATGCACGCTTGTGTTATTCATAACTGCTTGTAATTGTTTAACAAGCAATCATGCCATTCAACGCCAGAATGTGTCGCTCCTCTGAATGACCAGAGACATTCATGGTAAAATAATGTTCGCGCATCCAGGAGAGTTGCCGGTTACGGCAAAATAACCACTGCTTAAACAACCGCAAATGTACACTACATCATAGTCTCTGTAGTAATGTTATGCTACTTTTTTTTTTTTTTTTTTTTTAACAGTAAAACGTCCTGCCACTTTTCACATGAAAATAGTTCTCAAATGTGTAAAAAAACATGTCTGTATGGCTCAAACTGGTACGGTTGCACCACACCGCTTCTTCTAGGTATAGTCAAGTCGCTTGGCATTAACAGCATCAGCACTTTTTTTTCCCTTCTTTATTTGTAAAGCACACACACAATCACTCTAACACACTATCGCGGTCTCCCGGGTGGGAAGTGATCAGACGTTGCCTGCGCCACCTCGCCAACCAGAGTCCACACTATTAGCAAATGGCTACCAGAGCCAAAGACACAGGCCCTTCAAGAGAAGGAGGTTGTGGCCTAGGCATGGCCAAGTTTCAGGTCATTACATAAAAGTGACACGCCCTAAAACAGGCTGCTCTGAACAGTGATTTATTTATTTATTTATTTTTTATTTTTTTTCCCCTGATTTAGGATTTAGGGACAGCAAAAATATTACATCCAAAGTCAATTTTGACTAATTTTCTTTGCTTGTATACTTACCTATTTATATTTATTATACCGGTAATTAGGGGTGTGAATTGCCTAGTACCTGACGATTCGATTCGTATCACGATTCACAGGTCACGATTCGATTCGATACCGATTAATCCCGATACGAATTTATTATTTATTTATTTATTATTTATTATTTAAGTCGATTGTTGCGATTTTTTTCATTCAAATTTAGAAAATGCTAATCAGCAAGCTTGTAGAGTGTAAGATTTATATGAACATGTATTTATTTATCTGAAATTTCAGTCTTATAGAGGTTGTAATCTGTTTCATGTTTGAACAGCATTAAAATAAAATATTAAGGCTTAATGTTCCGTTCATATAACATTCTTCCATGCTCAAGGTGTGAATCCTAAAAAAAAAAAAAAATCGATTCTGCCGATTATTGAATCGATTCGAGAATCGCGCGATGTAGTATCGCGATATATCGCCGAATCGATTTTTTTTAACACCCCTACCGGTAATTAATTTTATTTTGTGTTATTTCCTTTCACTTGTCTCCACTGCAAGACTGATTTCTATTCTATGTACAGTAGGGGTGTGCTCCAAAAATCGATCCGGCAATATATCGTTGCGGGCCTCATTACAATACACGTATCGATACGCAGGCGTCAGAATCGATATTGCTCGTTAACTTTAAATAGGTAGTTAATGTTTGCTTTTGCAGATTGCATGTACCTAAAAAATAAAAACCAGCAGCGTCTTTCAAGTTAATTGCCTTCAATTAATGCAAAAATAGCTCACCAGTGATTGGACACTGTCTTGCTAAGAAAAATGAAAGCAGAGGATGAATATCATCATTTATTCACTTATAAACTTAACGTGGCACGTGTCTTAATGTACCAGTTTTCCTATATTTTGTTTAAAAAACAAAATAGAATGTGTTACATGAAAAAAAAATGCTTTTTTTATTTCCCCAAATATTTAAAATAAGCACATTTTAGAGCTGTAATTTTAACACTTTGATATTTTTGCTCATGCTCGTGGCTCATGCCTATTAATAAATTTTCCCGGTGTGTCTGTGAAAACTGCTCCTTGCTCCGCAGTGCGTGCACATTTAGACCAGGCATGCCGCTTGGTGGTAAACCAGAAGAGCTACTAACAAAAACATTTTTGTCATCCAGCATAAACATATCCTTTAGGTATACATATGACTGTTATTATAAAATGCAAGTAAATGAATGTGAAATATTGGGATACATATCGCCTTGAAGATCAAGTATTGGGATAGTAAGTATCGCGGTACATATCGTATCGTGACCCCTGTATCGTGATACGTATCGTATCGTGAGGTTGGCGGCAATACCCAGCCCTAATGTACAGCACTTTGTATGCAGCAATAGCTGTTTTATAGTCCTTTATAAATAAAGTTGAGTTGAGATATGTTCACAATATTTAAGGGCCGTTAAGGCTCATTGGTAGAGTGGTCGTCTCCCATCCGGTTGTGAATCCTCACTTCTGGTGACATGTTGAAGACACTTAACCCAGATTTGCTCCCAGTGGACCTGGGAGAGCCCTGCGTAGCAGCAGCCAACCACTGGTGTGTGAACGTATATATGTGGGTATACGGTTTCTAACCCAGTAAAGCGCTTTGTGACTTTGTGTCTGGTGTAAAGCGCTATACAAATATAGCTTACTTACTTACTTACTTACAAATGCAGGTCACAGACATGTCTTTTACTCATTCGACAACTATTTTAATATGTGGAAAAGTGGCATATTATGGGAGCTTTAACGCGTTTCTTAATTTACCAAATATTCTATAATTTGTTTAAAAAATGTAATAGTGTTGAAGGAAAGAAAGAGCTGTCAAATATTACAAGGACAAAATTAGCAGCATAATGGACAAAAATAAAAACCTGCGATAAACTGAATCGGAAATAAGTGAACCGTGAAATAGAGGGGCCACTGTAATAGTAAATAAAACTTTCCTTTTTGTACGAAGTCCAGTATGAACTGTGTGTTTGATAGAATTTCGTTAGTTGTTTGATTAGATGAAGGATTAATAATTCAAAGTGTAGCTCCTTCACTTTAAGATTGATTACTGAAGTTTGTCATTTGCTTTCCTCTCCCTCTCCAAATTGATTAAACAGACGTCGTGGCCCAACAGGTGAGCGAGAGACTTATCCATTCATTCGATTCGTGCTTTTAATTTCTCTTACCAAAACGAGACCAATTTACGATACATGTAAGTTACACACATTCGTCTTTGAAGTTGAAACATTGTATAGTTTTGATGAAAACTCTCCTATGTTCCGCTTACACAACCACACTGTTTTATTGCTGTTGTCTTCCTAAATAGGTATTTTAACTATCTTTGTCTTTTCTTTTTTTTTTTTTAAAGACTTGTCAAGAACCTGTTTGATCTGGCCCGCCAGCACAAACCCTCCATCATATTCATAGATGAGGTGGACTCTCTGTGCGGCTCCAGGAATGAGAACGAGAGTGAAGCTGCCCGCCGCATTAAGACAGAGTTCCTGGTCCAGATGCAGGGTGAGCACAAGCGAAGGTTACGAATGTAACTACGGTACTATGAGTCCCGAACGTCCTTAAAAGCATGGAAATCCCCCATGCACATGCGTCACTTGAGTAATAATCCCACAAAAGGGACATGTACACCATAGTTCCGGATGACATCATCCTCATGTATAAAACGGGACGGGAACCGGAACACAGTCTCTCAGAACCTTCTCGCGCAAAACACACGAGGGCTCTAAGTGACAAGCAATGCTGGCGGTCGTTTGGGACTCATAGAACCGTAGCTACATTCGTAACTTTAGTTCTATTTCGTCCCTCTCGACCGCCAGTTGGCGGTGCTTAAAAGCACGGAACGCCGAATACCAGCGACGTCACGAGGACCCTGGAAACCAAACCTCACAGAGGGGCCTCCGAAGGACCGAGAACCACATCCAGTGGACGAGGAAAGGTGATAGCCAAGGTGATGAATCCGGAGAGCTTGCAAGGTGGCGACCAGGAAGCGGCCGTACAAACTTCATTCAAAGCCCATGGTCATGGTCCAACAATCCTCCCTGAGGGACCCCCAAAGGACCGAGAGCCTCAGCCAGAGACAGCTAAAACGTGCAAGGTGAAGACCAGCAAGCAGCTGCACCGCCACCCCTCAAGGGTACATCTTGACGTAGAGTGGTAGCTTGGAAACAGTTGCACCTTTCGCAGGTCATCACAAGACGAGTTAGGTGGTGTTACGGAACACACCCTAGTCTCCAAAGATAAGTGGCACGTCCACACAGGACAACAAAGCACTGGGGAGAAAAATTCAATTGACCTTCGGCCACTTGACAACCCCTGCCCCAACGGGGTGCCGACGAAGTCATGCGGGGCCAATAAACGAGGAGTGAGGAGCTTTCCCATCAGAGTAGCTGATGAGATCTCCCGCCGAAACGCCGCTTCACAAGACAACCTAAGAAGTTTCACTTCCACGGCACGAAAAGGAACCAGCGTCACGCATCAGGACCAAGCGTGGGACACGAGGCAGGTTCACGGAAAAAAGCCGAAGGGCCTCTCTGAGGACGGAGGCCACAAGGCTATGGCATCCCACAGAGCTGCCATCCATAGCAACATGGCAGACCAAAATGGCCACCACAAAAACCTTGAGTGTAGAAGAGGCGCACCTCTTAGGTAAAACAGATCGACGGAATTCCCAACTGCCGAAAGTGGGTACATTACGAGATCCACCCGGGACACCACTCTGAAAGCAATTTCCACCAGTTAGCACACTGCAACCGAATAGAAAGTTCCAAGTCGTTAAGGATCGTATGCCTGAAAGAAGATGAGCACATTGTCAGCAACGGTCACGACCCTCATCAGCCCAACACACACACACAGGTGGAGTCGACAGGGATCGCGATGCCAATCCACCGAACCAGTCAACCGGGTGGAGACTCCGGGTCGGAGGAGCAGAGACTGCGGAGGAGGGTGAACCACAAACCGGGCTATTCAAAAAAGGGGCCCACCAACAGCATTGTGTGATTCTCCAGAAGCACCCTCAGAAAGGTCAGATTAATGAGGGGGAGAGGCCGCTCCCGCAAAGAAAACCAGAGGAGACAGTGAGTGGACTCCTCGGATGCCGAGAGAGCAACAGTCACCCTGCCGAAGCGACTCCAAATGTCGCTCACCACCTCCCGCCGTATCAACATGGCTGATGACGTACAATCCTGATGATTGATGTGGCATACGGAGCAACCATGAAGCCACCAGACTCTCTGAGGCGCCGTTGACAACTCAGCAGTGGGTGGAGACGAAACGGTCACCCTTGCAAGTGGCTGCAGTGACAGCAGGACCAGCGGAATAAACGCCGTCAGGGACATTAGCGTGCCCCGTCGTAGCAGAAGGAGAACGGAAGGTCGCCTCCTGTTCACCCAGAGGAGAGAGACGAAGTGTAGAACAACGTCCCCCTCTGTGAGACTGGCCGAGCATCCAAGGATGTGGCATCCAATGACATCCCGAGCAATGGTCGCGTTCACGACACATGGTGGGAGAGAATGACAATCCAAAAGGGAGCACCCGGACCCGCCAGTGACGGCCCCCGTGGGAAAAGCGGAGAGCCTGTTGTGCTGAGTAGCAATCGGGAAGAAGAAGTAAACGTGCATCACCTCGATGACAGTGAACCATTCCCCATCGATCGTATGCAACATGTCTGACGTAATAAGCATGTAGAAGGGTAACACCCTGAGGTAACGTATGAGACCCCACAGATGGGGCGAATCTGTCGGGAGCCGATGACCAACACACAAATTGTACCAGCAGGCACAAAAGTCCGTCACAAAAACATGAGATTCCGAGATCCAACAAGACTGATGAGTAGTCCAGCTGAGAGAGGCCACACCCAGGAGGAGACTGCAAAACAGCAGAGGGGTCCAACCTTAAACGTTGGAAAGCACAAAACAGCCCGGCCCAAACCCACTCCAGCTGAAAACCCGCTCAGGAGGAGAAGCCCTGGGAAGTGGAAAACACAGTCCACCTCCGAAGGTGCAGCACCCACGTCCTCAGATTCCTGGACACAAGTTCCTGAGATTCCAATGGAGACGGCAACCTCGACGACATCGCCAGCCTGGGAGGGCAACCGGCGGCCACAACGTCCCTGTACAAGCAGACGGGGTTTGATCACTCCAATGAAGTTTGCTTCACCCTCACAGTCGCCACCAAGTGGCAAAACCGCACGGAAAAGTGATAATCAGCCCGAACATTCCTTTGACACTCCGAAGGCTAAGGGCCGCAGGAGAAGCAGATCTGCGAATATCTCCGCATGGAGACTGTAGACTTCATGTAGAGAGCGGCCGACTTCGTGTGGGAGAGGAGGCGGCAACCAGCCTCGTCACCAATGGAACAAAACAAAGCTCCGCGCATGGAGAGCAACAGAAGTCGCTTGGAAGACGACAGACTTCGCGCTTGGAGAACGGTAGACTTCTTCATGTGGGAGAGGAGGCTGCACTTGGCCGCTTCCCCAGTGGAACAAGACGAAGATCCGCGCATGGAGTGCGGTAGACATCGTGCATGAGAGGAGGCTGCACCTAGCCTCATCATCAACGGACCAATACAAAGTGCCGCGCATGGAGAGCAGCAGAAGTCGCGTGGAGACCGGCAGATTTCGTGTGAAGAGCGGCAGACCCCATGTGGGAGATGGAGGCGGTCGCTAGCCTCGCATTTAGCCACTTTACAAATAGAACAAAACGAAACCACAAAGCAATCAAACAAACATGCATGTGGTCGTTTGTGCCGTCCTAAGCTAACAGTTTGTATGGCAAACAATTTACCGGCTAACAAACATGAAGGCAGCTGATGCCCTTCACTTTGATGGGCCGGGGCAGTAGAAGCAGACCAGTGCTTTGACCGGCCTGCGGGGGGTTGGGAACCCGTGCTTTTAAGCACCGCTTACTGGCGGTCGAGAGGGATGAAATAGAACTGTCTGAACCTCAAACAGTTATTATTGCAGTGAAGTCAAATCAGCACTATTCTTTATGACAGACTCTAGATAAAAATAGATACACTATGGTTGTTATATACAATCGCAAGTAAGCCTCAAGTCTTGGTGTCAACATTAATTTATTCACAACAATTATAATAATCAAGCCATTGTTTAATTTACAATTGTTCAAATTCTCTGATTTCAGCGTCGTGAGTACATTGTTATTGCGCTCTGCCTTTTTAAAAACTAGTGCTAGCATGCGCTAGTGAATGTTTTAGCATACTGCTAATGGCATGCTACCATGTGTAGCGTCGCTGGGAACTTGGAGGCGCTCCCATCATGCTTTGTGGCACTGGCGATTGAAAGGGTGTTTTAAAATGCAAGTTCTGTGATAATTATTCTGCTAGTTAGTGGTCTAGTTGTTGTATTGGTTTTAGTAGTGCTTTCTAGTTTGTTGCTACATGGTGATTTAATTTTGCCGTGACACTGTGACTGTACATGACATGGGGAAGAATGACTTGCCTGCATTCTGCGAGTTTGAAAGTGGGTAAACGAGAGCTTCTGCTTACAATAATGAAAGTGGTCACTGGTCCTCACTTACATGGTACCGTCTTTCTTTTTAAATATCTAATTTTCAATGTGGGCACATGCGGCTTATAGTCAAGTGCGGCTTATGTATGGACAAAATGCTTTTTCCTTTAGAAATGTAGTGGGTGCGGCTTATAATCAGGCACGCCTTATAGTCCAGCAATTATGGTAATAATAAAAATAAATAATAATAATTATTATTCTTATTCTTATTCTTTTTCTTTTTCTTTTTCTTTTTCTTTTTCTTCTTCTTCTTCTTCTTCTTCTTCTTCTTCTTCTTCTTCTTCTTCTTCTTCTTCTTCTTCTTCTACTTCTTCTACTTCTTCTACTTCTTCTACTTCTACTTCTACTTCTACTTCTACTTCTACAATTATCGGCCGGTTGTAACTTTTTGCAACCTCAGTTCCAAAGGAATTCCACTCCTATGGCCTGGACAGGCCACCGTGGGGGTGGGGAGGACAAGAACATCCCCCACAAACAGCCACACATGTTCTGACTGGCACACACACACGTCAGAACAGTAAAAGCCTTCTTAGAAACTTGACTTTCTTATTTTGCAACAGAACAATGAATTATGAAATGTTGACTCCATGAAATGTCATGAAAATGTTCCATTGCAGTGGCAGATTCTCCACTAAACTTTCATGTGTATGCACGTTTTAACAATGTAAGCTAGGTAACATTTCATTTGAGGTATTCAATTGTACGTGTTGCATTGATTGAATTCTGACCTTAGAATTTCAACAAACATGGGATCCAGATTCAATCTGATTAGTCTCTACCAAAACCCTCTCTAAGCTGGTAACTTTCCACTTTGGTCTCACCGGCCCCCTGGTGTGGAGGCCGCCGCCCTCCCAATTTAAAAGCACGCTCCCTGCTTGCTGCTCTCTCTCTTCTTCGCTGCTCTTTGGCTCCCGCTCTCTTCACTGCTCCTTGGCTCCTCTTGGCTCTTTCCTGGTCTCCATCGGCGTGGCTGCCAGAGAAAGGGCTAGCCCAGCTAGCTTAACCTCCAGCACACGGCAACGCACAGAAGCCATCGCGTGTAGCGACAGGCGCAGCGAAACACGCTGCTTTTAGTCCCTGCAAAGGCTCAACGGATGGTGCTTTTCCCAAGCACCCTGAGGCCTCCACCAAGAGGGCCCCTTCCCAGCCAGCAGGTTGACCCCGTGAAGCTCAACTGGCCAGCCGGACGAATTCTGCTCCTCTTCTGAACTGAACCTTCTTCATCCCTTCTTCAAACGGGCTTGGCGAGTCTCCATCCAGGGTCCTGCTTCTCAGACCAACCCCATCTGTAAGTGCAACTTTGCAGGCCTTTGCCCTAGTACAAATTGGTGCAAACTAGGTTGATTGTGGGTCCCATGTTGGTTTGATTTAAGAAATCCATCACCTTGGTTAAGACCGTTTCTCTTTTCTTCTTTTCTTCTCCTTTGATTATTTTTATTATTTTAGTTCTCGTTTCATTTCCTATCATAGTAGTTAGTTTTGCTTCTTTAAATTCTAAGTAGATTATCCCACCTAGGTTAGAGAATAAACGTGCACAAAACTCAACCCCTGGTTTACTGTGTGTGTGTTTCATCAATTTATAGTGACCTCTAAGCTGAACAAAGAACTCACAAAATTGTAGTAAGGGCACAACCTTCATTTTAATGACTGATTCAACGAGGTTCTCATCTGTTATCCTGATAAAATTATCAAAAAGAGATGTGGTGCTCCGCAGGCAAGCTCAACTTAATTTAAATATTAAGTTTGAGTCTCCTTCAATTAATGAGCCAATTGATTATCAATTTAAGAATTAACAATTATTGATTTAATAATTAATTGGACCGATTTCCCTTACACTTCTTATTCTTATTCTTATTATTTGGTCTGATAGAAAGGTCGCATAAAGAAAATAATTTGACCACTTTTATTGTCTTTACTCAGACTTACGAAGGTATTACATGAGCTACTTTTCCACTAACAAGCCCAGGATCTTTGAGTTCTGGGTAAAGGGAGTTCCTGGTTGTAAAAGTTTATTTTTGTTTAAATTTATCATTGTGTTTCCACATTGTCTTGGAGTTCTTGGTAATTAATTCAAATGAGTTTGATTATTATTATTATTATTATTATTATTATTATTGTTGTTGTTGTTGTTGTTATTATTATTTGTTCTGATATAAAGGTCACATAAATAAAATAATTTGACCACTTTTATTGTCTTTACTCAGACTGACGAATGTATTAAATGAGTTGCTTAATTGTGTTTCCACAGTGTCTTTGAGTTCCTGGTAATTAATTCAAATGAGTTTCATGACGTATGAGTTTGATGGGCTCATCCCATGTAAAATCAACACATCCCCAAATTTTATCAACCAATCAGCCTTGGTCATTACAGCCCACCCCCTCAAAGTTCCTGCCTGGCTCAGCAAGATCCTGCTGCTGAGATAGTACTTGGATGCCCCCTGGCGAATTTAATTACCCTGATAATTGTTGTTGGTGGAAAAATGCGCAAACTGAATTTTACCAAGGTAAACTGAAAAGTTCTCCAAAAGTTCCAGCGGTGGAAAAGCACCTACAGTCTCAAAATTTAAGCGATCAATAGGCCGCCCTTTTATCATTGTTAATATTCCCAATGTCTTGCTTATGGATCTTGATCCAGAATCAAGGCCACGTGGATCGCATTGTGAACGTTTATGATGCTTTTCTTTCTTGAATTTATTTGCATGACAAAACCCTATCTCCATAGAAAAGATGCTTGTACCAGACTATTTTACGAGCTAATAATTTTTATCCTTATTGTTGTGTCAATATAGTTTTATTTAGCGTTTAACTCTTTGGCCGCCAAAAACGTCATATGACGTTTAGTATAAACCTAGGGTATGCCGCCAAAAACGTAATTTGACGTTATCTATGTTTTTTAATGGAAACGGGTGGAGGAAAACCTTGGGCAGCTGTGCTCCAAGTATCAAGCCGATCGGGTTACTATAATGAGTATTCCTGGCCGATGCAAGACAGTCTTGGACAGTCTTTCGTCCTCCAAAGAACGTGAAGGTAAGCGCTAACATACTAAGAGATTGTTAGAAAGATTACTTTCCTAACTTTTCGGGCGATCTGCTAGCAGCGTGTGTAAATGTGCTGATATACACTAGAACATCTATTACCTATACAAACGTGAATGTATATTTTATAGATCGCGCTCACAGCAACGTCCGTCCGCTGGTTCTACGACAAAGAAAGGTGTAAAAAAAAATAATAATAATAAAAGTTTTCAATACACCGCAACAATAAAAAGTCTTTCAATACTGTAGTATTGTAATTGTATATGTTTCTTTCAGCTCCTACTAATAGGGCCCAAAGTGACCCTTCTCACAGTGAGCAGAACAAAGGTAAAAAGAAAAAGAAAAGATTCTCCACAGCACTAATAAAATATTTGATGGTAAACGACGTATTTATTCAATAATTTACAGTGTGCATCGACCAATACAGTCTTCCCTCGCTATAACGCGGTCTTTTCGCGGTCTCACTGTATCGCGGATCTTTTTTTAAGTGCAATTTTGCATATTTTTTTGCAGTAATATACCCATTTTATAAAATTTATGAAGTTTTGAACATTATCAATGTTTGAACAAGAGAGAAATGTGAGAACATATAAATGCCTCAATGAGAAAAGTGTCTAAATTGTGTGGTAGGGGATTTTAGAGCCTTAAAACATTTATAAGAATTGTAAAACATAAAGCTAACTACTTCGCGGATTTCATTTATTGCGGGTATTTTTTGGAACCTAACCCCAGCGGAAAACGAGGGAACACTGTACATCCAAGAAAAAAAGGTAAACATATGCGCACACACACACTCATTGCATCACACTTCTCTAAAATAATATATGATATTGAAATGTAAATTTGCAGATCCCAAAGATTCTGGCTGGCATGAAGTGGGCTGGTAGCCAACCATCTTCCCCTTTGCTGCAAAACCAGGACCAAGGGAGGCTGCAGCAGAGCTGAATTCCCACCTGCCAGCTGACATCCTGGAGCTCTTCATCACAGTTGAACTTCTCCAGCACATCGTTCATCATACCAACCTCTACGCAAATCAGTCCATGCAGAAGCAGACCGACAAAAACTGTGGTGCAATTCCTGCTGCATCCCCCTTGCACGCAAGGGATTGCTCCACAATATACCAGACAAAAAGAAAAATTGTGTAGTTGAAACATCCACACAATTGTAAATAGTAACACGCACACACACCACACATGCGCAGTTGCACACGTGTAGTTTGTAAAGAGTTTTCCAAATTGTTTTTTTGGATTGCTACTGTTGAATGTAAATAAACTGTTATTTTGCAATCAAAAAACACTTTTTTCTTTTTTTTTTTATTGTTGGGAGAGTGTTTTATAGAAGTTTAGGTGTTTGTAGAATCACTCATGCAAAAAAAAAAAGTGCCAAATTCACTAGAGTGCATGAAATCGTTTCACAAAAAGCTTGATTTCTCCGTATTTTGGAAGAAAATAGAGGATTTGGGTGAAATGAAGCTGTTTTCTATTGTTGATTACTGAAAATCTGAATAAGGTAGAAACAAACTTTTTTTCTTTTTTTTTAGATGAAAGATGAGATTTCAATCTTTCATTTGGTAGTATCCTCGTTTCCATAGTCCTAACACAACATTTTCTGTGAAGCTTGAAAGATCGGCAAAATTCTGTATATCAGCTGGCACTATGGGGTTACCTTTTCCGAAAATGGCTGGCAGTCAAAGAGTTAATGGCAATTGTGCGGCAGGCGGGTGAAATTACTCTTTGCGCATAATGTCAAGCGGCCGATTTAATAGATTTGTTGCATTAGGATTTGTCAAGATAGGTAAGTGAGTAAGCTTTATTTGTATAGCGCTTTTTACAGACACAAAGTCTCAAAGTGCTTTACAGGCAAAAAAACGCACACACACATATACACGTTCACGCACCAGTGGTCGGCGATCAATGAGAGAAAACAGGCGTTTAAAATGTTTACGTTCATTCGAGCAAGTCTGGAGCAAAACAAACGTGACCCAACATCCAGCATACATGGCGTTTGAGGAATCAAAATGCACCACAAAGCTGATGTATCACCACTTCTCCAGAATGTGCTGATCGCACACGGTAGATCCAGACTTGACGTGGCGGTCCGTAAAGTTTCACGTTCTGTTTGTTTTCTATAAATACCACCTTTGGCGCAGAAATGTTCATATGTAGGGTTTTGGCCTCATTTTCATCGTATGTAAGCTTTATAAATGAGGCCCCAGCTCTCTGATACTGCTCAGTGGTGCACTTGGTAAATAGGTGGTGGGCCGAGGGCCGTTTTCGTGCATTTGAATGATCCCCAACGAAGGAGGACTTCATTTTTTGTTAACATCAGCTTCATTTCTCAACAAATGAAACACAATTTGTTGGCACTAGCTCTTGCACATTTTGTATTGATCGGTAACTTTGTGCAGGTTAACGGCTCCGGCAAACTGAGCGGGCAGCTATGCTCGGGCTCCGACATGCATGACGTAGTTGTGGTTTTTGTCCAATGACACGCTTCGAAATGCGCCCTCTCGGTTTGTTTTTCCAGGTTTGTATGCACTCGTGATCTGTAATGTTTAAGCGTTATCGTAGTTGATATCTTATATTACTACACGCATTGCATATTTATTGCTAAAATAACACTTTTGTACATCAGTCACTTTCAGAAAGGTAACATGAGTCAACATAGTTGAAATTTGTCTTTAAACTTGACTGGGAATAGTCCTTATTGTCACTTCTTTTGAAAAGTTATCCCTTCTGAATAAGGTCACAAAAATGAACTACACAATTATACCCCCACGGCCCACATTTGTTGAAACTGTTTTCTTGCTAACTACACAGAAAAGGCTGCTCAGTATACAGGATGAAAGAACTAAATAAACTAGAGCTGCAAGCAGCTATAAAGGGCCCTCGCAGCCCGGGCCACGTTGGGGTACTTGCACGTTGGGGTACTTGTACATTGGGGTACTGGCATATTAGGTAGGGGTGGGACAAAAAAACGATTCGACCGAACCATCGGTCGTTAAGGGGAGCTAAACGGCCGTATCGGTAGCAGACTTGTCAACCGATACAAAATCCGCCGGGAATCCTTAGATACATTGCTTGTAAAGCTGTGGACCGGATATCGCGTTGCTGTGAATCGGTTGCGAGTGAGGCTTTATGGTTTTCATAACAATGGCAAGAGTTCTGCACCGTGCTCTACTTGTTTTGTTTCCATTTCAGTAGCAGCACTATTCAAGCTACTTCCGTGTTTACAGAGAGCTAGCAAAGTAGTGCTCAGAGACGCTTCATTCCCCGGATGTTGTAAACATAATGCAAAGACGTTACGCACCTTGGGGGGGAGCCTACCGTCAACGCCCTGCTCGCGACACGGCGCGCGCGCGCACAACGAGTGACAACATGCAACAGTGGAGACAGTTAGCAGAAGCCGGTGCCGTACATCTTGGTATTTCCCATTGCTATCAAGTCCTCTCGGTGCACTTGTATGTCCCGGGCCGGCGTTGGTACTGCGCGCGAGCCAAAAAGAATAACTCCCGTGACGATCCAATGCATGGATTCAAAAGACACAGGTATGTCCCACAGCCAACACACCAGCTAAGCTAAAAGCACACTGCAAGTATCTCATTTCTCAGTTTGTGGCTCCCTGTCAATGTACACAACTAGCATGAGCAGCAGATAGGAGAACTGAGACGTGCCCGCGATTACGTAATCAAACTCAAAATGAACGACAGTCCAAAAAACAAAACAAACAGTAATGATTCCATGGTCATCATCGTGTCTCAGATTAAAAAAACCAAAAAGATGTCTTACATTAACCAAAAATGAATGTGATGGCAAAGAAAAACAAAAATTGTTTAAAACAAAAATTGTTAATAAAAAGGGAAATGCACTTTTGGAAATATTTTTGGATATATTAAGTTGTTAAAATGTGTTTGATAGATTTATTCTTCCATAAGGTGGCTTCATATTTCTTTTGGCTGGACGGTAGGTTTATTTCATGTCTTAAATTTATGTTTCTGAAATGCTTCACAATGTGGACATATTCTGTTTAATTGTGTTGGTGTCTTTTTAAAGGTTAAATATTTATATTTCAAATTGAATTATCAGCCTTTTGTTTTCCTGATCCTGATTTTGAATTAAAAAAAACAAACAAAAAACTATTATAACTGTTAATAACAACTAATAAATATTTAAACTGATACATTTTTCAGTCATATCGCCCAGCCCTTTGTTCCGGTCCATTTAAATAATTGATTCAATATATAAAAATATAGAAGACATTGTTGTTGTTCTTTTTTTTACACATTTGTAGATACTGTA
The DNA here is from genome assembly GCF_051991245.1 of Festucalex cinctus. NCBI lineage: Eukaryota > Metazoa > Chordata > Actinopteri > Syngnathiformes > Syngnathidae > Festucalex > Festucalex cinctus. The sequence goes on from NC_135413.1 coordinate 740,468, forward strand.
AAAATGTGTGGTGTTTTAAGATTAATGTTTACAAGCAACAAATGTCACTATAAGATTTGAATATTGAAATTAATCGTACCGAATCGAAAATTGTATCGTTCCCAAACTTAATCGAACCGTATCGAACCGTTCTGTTCTGAAAGATAATCGTTTTTCAATTGAATCGCAACTTGTGTATCGAGATACATATCGAATCGGCCTCATGTCAGAGTTTCCCACCCCTAATATTAGGAGCAAAATTTCTTTGAACATGCTATGTTAAACCTTCACATGTGAATTTTTTTTTTGCCAGGTGTGATGTGTGTGTCAAGCTTAATGGGTTTTGGTTTTTGTTAAGATCTGCAAAAACCAGCGTCCTTTTTTTATTTTTAGGGAATAAGTTGACCTGACTTTTTTTTTTTTGTAAAAGTATATATAGCCATCATCGCTCATACTCATTGCACAATCATTGCTTTGATTGTCCATAGAGGCGATAAAAAAAAAAATGAAACAAAATAAAAAAAAGTACATATGTTTGGATCGGTCTGATACCAGTGAACATCTTGAGTAGTGGAAAGTAAAAGAACATTCATAAATGACTTAGTTATAACACTTACAATGAGTTCACAAATGTTGTACAAAATACCGTAAGTGGGGTTGCTGTTTTTTTTTTTATGCCTCAAGGACTAGGTGGCGCAGTATTTATAACTGAATTTTGTCATAGTGATACGTTCAGGCCTTGACTATAAATATACATGTCAAGTTTGGTGTTTTTTGAAGCATGTACCGGGGAGTTATTAAGCATATTGTTCGTTCACGATACTGCTTTTAACGTCCATAAAGGCTATCAAAAATAAATAAAACTACATAAAAAATACGTATGTTTGGATAGATCTGATGCCAGTGAACATTTTGAGTGGTGGAAAGTAAAAGAATATTCATAAATGACTTAGTTATCACACTGAGAATGAGTTTACAATTTCTGTAAAAATATCGTAAGTGGGGTATTTTTTTTTTCTGCCTCAAGGGCTCGGTGGCGCTGCATATATAACTGAATGTTGTCATAGAGATACCTTCAGGCCTTGACGATAAACATACCTATCAAGTTTGGGATTTTTTGGAGCATGTACCGGGGAGTTATCAAGCATATCCTTTTTCATTGTGAAATGTGTTTACAATTTTTGTAAAAATACCGTAAGTGGGGTATTTTTTTTCATGCCTCAAGGGCTAGGTGGCGCTGCATATATAACTGAATATTGTCATAGAGATACCTTCAGGCCTTGACTATAAACATACATGTCAAGTTTGGGATTTTTTGGAGCATGTACCGGGGAGTTATCAAGAATATCCTTTTTCAGTGCGAAACACAAATTTTGATGCCCCGCCCTCATCATATAGTATTTTGAAAAGTCAAGATTTTTCCCCCTGTCGTTGGTTCAGGTCTTGACATGGTCCAGGTCAAGTCTTAACTCAGTCGGATGAAACGTGTAGGAGAAGTGGGCAAAAGTATGCCCCCTGTAAAAGTGCAAAAATCGTCAAAATGGGACATTCAAAAATTCGTAGCTCACTTCCTGTTCATTTTAGCATATGGGTCCAAGAGACTTTTTTTTGTAAGTCTTGGGCTCCCTCATACACTGAAGAATTTCCAAAGATCTTGCTTAAACGTACAACCGGGGCTGCTTCGTTAAAAATTTCTAGGGGGCGCTATTGAGTCATTTTTGTAAAAATAGCACAATCAACAATAAAATATTGCTCATTTTACCAGGCCAGATGTGTGTGCCAAGTTTCATGAGTTTCTGCGCATGTTTAGACCCTCAAAACTGGCGTTGTTTTCTTGTCGAACAGTGCTAAGCCACGCCCACAGCGATTCGCGAAAACTCACAAACTTCGTCTTGTGACATCATGAAGGCCGAAACCCTCATCTGAGCAAATATGAGGTAGGTTCAGTTAACGTGTTTGGAGAAAAACGTAGAAGAAAATTCGTAAGAAAAATAATTGCCACTGGGTGGCGCTATCAGTAAGATGAAATATAAGTTCGTAGTTGTCTTTAGGGCTGAACTCTCATCAAATGTGTGAAATTTTGAGAAGATAGGATCATCTCGATCAACTTAATGCAGAATTTATTGTCACAAAAAATCTTCAGACTTTGCGTCACCGTAGCGGCCACACCCTTTGTCAAAAACTTAGAATATTCGGTGTGGGGCATGATCAACATCTTAAGGCTTTTCTGACCAATTTTCAACTGGATACCTTCAACGAGCTCAGCGCAGTAGCTAAAAACGTAAAGTATGGCATTTATTGTTACCACTAGGTGGCGCTATATGTATAACTGAATTTTATCATATAGATGTTTTCAGGCCGTGACTATTACGTTGCCTGAGAAGTTTTAGATTTTTTGGAGCTTGAACATGGGAGTTATTAAGTATTTGCTCTTTCTGGACAAATGAAATTTTAAAGGCAATATTTGAGGCCCCGCCCCCGTCATATAGTATTTCGAAAAGGCAAGATATTTTGCCCAGTTGTTGTCTCAGGTTTTGAGATGATAAATGCCAAGTTTGAAGTCAATTGGATGAAAAATGTTTGTAAAGGGGGACAAAGCATGACCACAGTGAATGTGCCAAAATAGGCCAAAATTGGACATTAAAAAATTCATAGCTCACTTCCTGTACATTTTAGCTACATGGTCCCAATAGTCTTTTTTTTTTTTTTGTGCATCTCGGGGTGCTACACGTGCCTGCCAATTTTCGTTGCTCTAGCTCAAACGTGCCGGGCTTGGTTTTTATTTTTCTACGCTAGGGGGCGCTATAGAGTCGCATTGTTATGACGACTTCATAATATCAAATTTTTCGCCAGGCCTGAGGAGTGTGCAAAGTTCGGTGAGTTTTTGTGAATGTTTAGGTACCCAAAATTGCGATCGTTTGCGGAGAATAAAGAAGAAGAAGAAGAAGAAGAACTAGAGCTGCGAGCAGCTATAAAGGGCCCTCGCAGCCCGGGCCACGTTGGGGTTCTTGCACGTTGGGGTACTTGCACGTTGGGGTACTCGCACATTGGGGTACTGGCACATTAGGTGCAAAATTTCTTTGAACATGGCATGATAAACCTTTACATGTGGATTTTTTTTGCCAGGTGTGATGTGTGTGTCAAGCTCAATGGGTTTTGGTGATTGTTAAGATCTGCAAAAATCAGTGTCCTTTTTTATTTTTAGGGAATGAGTTGACCTGATTGGTATTTTTTGCAAAAGTATATATACCCATCATCACTCTTACTCATTGCACGATGTTGCTTTTATTGTCCATAGAGGCTATCATAAATAAATAAAACAAAATAAAAAAGTACATATGTTTGGATCGGTCTGATACCAGTGAACATCTTGAGTAGTGGCAAGTAAAAGAATATTCATAAATGACTTAGTTATAACACTTACAATGAGTTCACAAATTTTGTACAAAATACCTTAAGTGGGGTTGGGTTTTTTTTATGCCTCAAGGACTAGGTGGAGCTGTATTTATAACTGAATTTTATCATAGAGATACCTTCAGGCCTTGACTATAAATATACATGTCAAGTTTGGGATTTTTTGAAGCATGTACCGGGGAGTCATAAAGCATATCCTTCATTCACGATACTGCTTTTAACGTCCATAGAGGCTATCAAAAATAAATAAAACTAAATAAAAAATACATATGTTTGGATAGGTCTGATGCCAGTGAACATTTTGCGTGGTGGAAAGTAAAAGAATATTCATAAATGACTTAGTTATCACACTGAGAATGAGTTTACAATTTTTGCAAAAATACCGTAAGTGGGGTATTTTATTTTTTTTCTGCCTCAAGGGCTAGGTGGCGCTGCATATATAACTGAATGTTGTCATAGAGATACCTTCAGGCCTTGACGATAAACATACATGTCAAGTTTGGGATTTTTTGGAGCATGTACCGGTGAGTTATAAAGCATATCCTTTTTCATTGCGAAACGTGTTTACAATTTTTGTAAAAATACCGTAAGTGGGTATTTTTTTTCCATGACTCAAGGGCTAGGTGGCGCTGCATATATAACTGAATGTTGTCAAAGAGATAGCTTCAGGCCTTGACTATAAACATACATGTCAAGTTTGGGATTTTTTGGAGCATGTACCATGGAGTTATTAAGCATATCCTTTTTCATTGCGAAACAAAATTTGATGCTCCGCCCTCATCATATAGTATTCCGAAAAGTCAAGATTTTTCCCACTGTCGTTGGCTCAGGTCTTGACATGGTCCAGGTCAAGTCTGAATTCAGTCGGATGAAACGTGTAGGAGAAGTGGGCAAAAGTATGCTCCCTGTAAATGTGCTAAAATCGTAAAAAATGAGACATTCAAAAATTCGTAGCTCGCTTCCTGTTCATTTTAGCACATGGGTCCAAGAGACTTTTTTTGTAGGTCTTGGGCTCCCTCATACACCTAAAAATTTCCAAAGATCTTGCTGAAATATACAAGCGGGGCTGCTTAATTAAAAATTTCTAGGGGGCGCTATTGAGTCATTTTTGTAAAAATAGCACAATACATGATAAAATATTACTCTTTTTACCAGGCCAGATGTGTGTGCCAAGTTTCATGAGTTTCTGTGCATGTTTAGACCCTCAAAATCGGCGTTGTTTTCTTGGCGAACAGTGCTTAGCCACGCCCACAGCGTTTCACGAAAACTCACAAACTTCGTCTTGTGACATCATGAAGGCCGAAACCCTCTTCTGAACAAATATGAGGTAGGTCCAGTTAACGTGTTTGGAGAAAAACGTTGAAGGAAATTCGTAAGAAAGAAAATTGCCAGTAGGTGGCGCTATCAGTAAGATGAAATCTAAGTTTGTAGATGTGTTAAGGGCTGGACTCTCATCAAATGTGTGAAATTTTGAGAAGATTGGACCATCTGGGTCAAGTTAAAGCAGCTTTTATTCTCACGAAAAATTATCAGATTTTGCGGCACCGTAACGGCCACGCCCTTTGCCGAAAAGTTACAATATTCGGTGTGGGGCATGATCAACATCTTAAGGAGTTTCTGGCTAATTTTCAACTGGATCCCTTCAACGACATCGGCACAGTAACTAAAAACGTAAAGTGTGACATTTATTATAACCACTAGGTGGCGCTATATATATAACCGAATTTTTTCGTATCTATGTTTTCAGGCCATGACTATTAAGTTCCATGAGAAGTTTGAGATTTTTTGGAGCTTGTACATGGGAGTTATTTAGCATTTTGTCTTTCTGGAAAAATGAAATTTTAAAGGCAATATTTGATGCCGCGCCCCCGTCATATAGTATTCCGAAAAGTCAAGATTTTTGGCCCACTTGTTGTCTTAGGTCTTGAGATGATACATGCCAAGTTTGAAGTCAATTGGATGAAAAATGTTTGCAAAGGGGGGAAAAGCATGACCACAGTGAATGTGCCAAAATGGGCCAAAATTGGACATTAAAAAATTCATAGCTCACTTCCTGTACATTTTAGCTACATGGTCCCAATTGACTTTTTGTGCATCCCGGGGTGCTACACGTGCCTACAAATTTTCGTAGCTCTAGGTCAAACATGCCGGGATTGGTTTTTATTTTTCTATGCTAGGGGGCGCTATAGAGTCGCATTGTTATGACAACTTCATAATATCAAATTTTTCGCCGGGCCCAAGGAGTGTGCAAAGTTTGGTGAGTTTTCGGAAATGTTTAGGTCCTCAAAAATGCGATCGTTTACGGAGAAGAAGAAGAAGAAGAAGAAGAACTAGAGCTGCGAGCAGCTATAAAGGGCCCTCGCAGCTATAAAGGGCCCTCGCAGCCCGGGCCACATTGGGGTACTTGCACGTTGGGGTACTGTCACATTGGAAGCAGAATTCCTTTGAAAATTGCATGATAAACCTTTACATGTGGATTTTCTTTGCCAGGTGTGATGAATGTGTCAAGCTCAGTGGGTTTTGGTGAACGTTAAGATCTGCAAAAATCAGCATCCTTTTTTTATTTTTAGTCAATACGTTGCCCTGATTGGTATTTTTTGTAAAAATATATGTACCCATCATCACTCGTACTCATTGCACACTATTGCTTTTATTGTCCATAGAGGCTATCAAAATTAAATCAAACTAAATAAAAAAGTATGCATGTTTGGATAGGTCTGTTGCCAGTGAACATTTTGAGTGGTGGAAACTAAAATAATATTCATAAATGACCTAGTTATCACACTTACAATGAGTTGACAATATTTGCAAAAATACCGTTAAGTGGGGTATATTTTTTTATGCCTCAAGGGTTAGGTGGCGCTGTATATATAATGGAATGTTGTCAGAGAGATACCTTCAAGCCTTGACTCTAAACATACATGTCAAGTGGGGGATTTTTTTTTGGAGCATGTACCATGGAGTTATTAAGCATATCCTTCATTCACGATATTGCTTTTAATGTCCATAGAGGCTATCAAAAATAAATAAAAAAGTACATATGTTTGGATAAGTCTGATGCCAGTGAACATTTTGAGTAATGGAAAGTAAAAGAATATTCATAAATGACTTAGTTATCACACTTAGAATTAGTTTACATTTTTTGTACAAAATACCGTATGTGGGGTATTTTTTTTTTTAATGCCTCAAGGGCTAGGTGGCGCTGTATTTATAACTGAATGTTGTCATAGAGATACCTTCAGGCCTTGATTATAAGCATACATGTCAAGTTTGGGATTTTTTGGAGCATGCACCGGGGAGGTATTAAGCATATCCTTTTTCATTGCGAAACGTGTTTACAATTTTTGTAAAAATACCGTAAGTGGGGTATTTTTTTTTTTCTGCCTCAAGGGCTAGGTGGCGCTGCATATATAACTGAATGTTGTCATAGAGTTAGCTTCAGGCCTTGACTATAAACATACATGTCAAGCTTGGGATTTTTTGGAGCATGTACAGGGGAGTTATTAAGCATATCCTTTTTCATTTCGAAACACAAATTTTGATGCCCCGCCCTCATCAAATAGTATTTCGAAAAGTCAAGATTTTTCCCCCTGTCGTTGGCTAAGGTCTTGACATGGTCCAGGTCAAGTCTGAAGTCAGTCGGATGAAACGTGTAGGAGAAGTGGGCAAAAGTATGCCCCCTGTAAATTTGCTAAAATCGTAAAAAATGGGACATTCAAAAATTCGTAGCTCACTTCCTGTTCATTTTAGCATACGGGTCCAAGAGACTTTTTTTTTTTTTGAAGGTCTTGGGCTCCCTCATACACCTAAAAATTTTCGTAGATCTTGCTTAAACGTACAACCGGGGCTGCTTCATTAAAACTTTCTAGGGGGCGCTATTGAGTCATTTTTGTAAAAATAGTACAATCCAGGATAAAATGTAGCTCATTTTGCCAGGCCAGATGTGTGTGCCAAGTTTCATGTGTTTCTGCGCTGGTTTAGGCCCTCAAAATTGGTGTTGTTTTCTTGGCGAACAGCGCTTAGCCACGCCCACAGCGATTTGTGAAAACTTACAAACTTTGTGCTGTGACATCATGAAGACCGAAACCCTCACCTGAGCAAATATGAGGTAGGTGCAGTTTATGTGGTTGGAGAAAGGCATTGAAGAAAAATCGTAAGAAAGAAAATTGCCAGTAGGTGGCGCTATCAGTAAGATGTAATAGAAGTTCGTAGATGTCTTAAGGGCTGGACTCTCATCAAATGTGTGAAATTTTGAGAAGATAGGATCATCTGGGTCAAGTTAAAGCAGCTTTTATTGCCACGAAAAATTACCAGACTTTGCGGCACCGTAGCGGCCACGCCCTTTGGCGAAAAGTTCCAATATTCGGTGTGGGGCATGATCAACATCTTAAGGCTTTTCTGACCATTTTTCACCTGGATCCCTTCAAAGAGCTTGGCACAGTAGCTAGAAACGTAAAGTATGACATTTATTGTCACCACTAGGTGGCGCTATATATGTAACTGAATTTTATCATATAGATGTTTTCAGGCCGTGACTATTAAGTTGCATGAGAAGTTTGAGATTTTTTGGAGCTTGTACATGGGAGTTATTAAGCATTTTGTCTTTCTGGACAAATGAAATTTGAAAGGCAATATTTGATGCCCCGCCCCCGTCATATAGTATTTCAAAAAGTTAAGATTTTTTGCCCAGTTGTTGTCTCGGGTCTTGAGATGATACATGGCAAGTTTGAAGTCAACTGGCTGAAAAATATTTGCAAAGGGGGTAAAAGTATGACCACAGTAAATGTGCTAAAATGGGCCAAAATTGGACATTCAAAAATTCATAGCTCACTTCCTGTACATTTTAGGAAATGGCTTCCAATTTTCGTAGCTCTAGCTCAAACGGGCCGGGATTGGTTTTTATTTTTCTGCGCAAGGTGGCGCTATAGAGTCGCGTTGTTATGACAACTACATCCATCCATCCATCCATTTTCTTGACCGCTTATTCCTCACAAGGGTCGCGGGGGCTGCTGGCGCCTATCTCAGCTGGCTCTGGGCAGTAGGCGGGGGACACCCTGGACTGGTTGCCAACCAATCGCAGGGCACACAGAGACAAACAACCATCCACACTCACACGCACACCTAGGGACAATTCAGAGCACTCAATTAACCTGCCATGCATGTCTTTGGAATGTGGGAGGAGACCGGAGTACCCGGAGAAGACCCACGCGGGCACGGGGAGAACATGCAAACTCCACCCAGGAAGGTCCGAGCCTGGACTCGAACCGGAGACCTCAGAACTGGGAAGCGGACGTGCTAACCACTCGACTACCGTGCCGCCATGACAACTACATAATATCAAATTTTTCGCCGGGCCCGAAGAGACTGCAAAGTTTGGTGAGTTTTCGTAAATGTTTAGGCCCTCAAAAATGCGATCTTTTACGGAGAAGAAGAAGAAGAAGAAGAAGAAGAAGAAGAATTCTCACAAAAACAAGAGGGACCTCGCAGCGGTCGCTGCTCGGGCCCTAATAACTAGAGCTGCGAGCAGCTATAAAGGGCCCTCGCAGCCCGGGCCACGTTGGGGTACTTGCACATTGGGGTACTGGCACATTGGAAGCAAAATTTATTTGAAAATGGCATGATAAACCATTACATGTAGATTTTTTTTTTTTTTTTGCCAGGTGTGATGTGTGTCAAACTCAATGGGTTTTGGTGATTGTTAAGATCTGCAAAAATCAGCGTCTTTTTTTTAATTTTTTTATTTTTAGGCAAAGGGTTGCCCTGATTGGTATTTTTCGTAAAAGTATATATACACACACAACATCATCGCTCGTACTCATTGCACAATGTTGCTTTTATTGTCCATAGAGGCGATTAAAAAAAAATGAAACTAAATAAAAAAAGTACATATGTTTGGATTGGTCTGATGCCAGTGAACATATTGAGTGGTGGAAAGTAAAAGAATCTTTATAAATGACTTTGTTATCACACTTACAATGAGTTTACAATTTTTGCAAAAATACCGTAAGTGAGGCATTTTTTTTTTATGCCTCAAGGACTAGGTGGCGCTGTATTTATAACTGAATTTTGTCATAGAGATACCTTCAGGCCTTGACTATAAATATACATTTCAAGTATGGGATTTTTTGGAGCATGTACCTGGGAGTTATTAAGCATATCCTTCATTCACAATATTGCTTTTAATGTCCATAGAGGCTATCAAAAATACATAAAACTAAATAACAAAAATATGTATGTTTGGTTAGGTCTGATGCCAGTGAACATTTTTGAGTGGTGGAAAGTAAAAGAATATTCACAAATGACTTACTTATCACACTTAGAATGAGTTTACAATTTTTGTAAAAATACCGTTATAGAGTCACATTGTTATGACAACTTCATAATATCAAATTTTTCGGCGGGCCCAAAGAGTGTGCCAAGTTTGGTGAGTTTTCGTAAATGTTTAGGTCCTCAAAAATGCGATCGTTTACGGAGAATAATAATAATAATAATTTGAACGAAAAACAATAGGGACCTCGCAGCGGTCGCTGCTCGGGCCCTAATAATAATAATAATTCGAACGAAAAACAATAGGGACCTCGCAGCGGTCGCTGCTTGGGCCCTAATTATGTGTTCTGTGGCCAGACCCATTGGTATAAGTTGCAGAAGAGGCTGTAGCGATAATTGGGTCGTCTTTTGGACGAATTAATAACCTGGACGTTACAGAGGTAAATTATATTTACCTCGATAACCTCTGGGGCACCACGTTGGTTTTGCTTTGGGTTAACAGGAGCAAACAACGAACAAAATCCTTCTTTCATCAGTCATTTATAATCTAAAGTCGCCACACTCGATATTCAGTGGTTCGTTGTACTAACAAAAGAATAATAATCCACTCGGAAACACAGATGACTTAGGCGGAATAGAGTTCATACAACATGCATTTATTCACGATTGCTACACTACAGAATCAAAACACTGCCTATCTAACTATTCTACCGTCAGAAGAAAAGGAATAAAATAAAGCGAATGAAAATAAGGAAGGAATGCGAATGAATAAAGAAACAGGGAAAAGAGAAATTTGACCCGCCAGATTTGTGATATGTTTCAAACGTAAGTGGCACACAGTGGATACGCCGAGCTAGAAATCAAACGCACACTTACGAGAATCGTTTGCGTCGAACGAGCAAAAGGTCTTGAAAAAAGGGGGAAAAATAGTCACTGTTCGTTCCAAAAAGGCAAGAAAATAAAAAAAAAGGGTTTATTCCACAGGTGAGCACGGGGAAGCCGCTCAGGGGCCTGGCGTAGTTGCGCGGCTCGTCCCTTGATTGGTCGGCGATCCGGCGAGGTTGATTCTCGCCAAGGTTGGTTCTGCTGGGCAGCTGTCCGAGTTCAGGTGTTGCAGCTCGGTCAGTACGCGCCTGCGTACGGGGAAGGCCAGCCGTTGGAGGTGCGTTGGCACTGCGGCGGAGCGCCACCGAATAGCACGTGAGGTGCGCGGCTTAGGTGCACAACCTTGAGCCCGGCGATACGTTGCAAGTGTACGCCGGGGCCGCGGAGTCCGGGCGGGCAAGCACCGATGGTGGAACAAAAAAAAAAAAAAAAAAAAAAAAAGCAAAAGAGTCTTTGGTCAGCGTTGCAGTTTGCACCTGCTTTGGCGTGGCGTGGAGCGAGGGTCCGCTCTCGGCAACGGTTGCTGCCAGAAAAGAAAAGGGCCACGTGGTTGGCAAGTTTCTTGGAACCAAGAGTTCGAGCAGGCTGGGGCACTTGCAGGTCGTGCACGAGAGTTTTGCAAGAGGCTTGGAAGCCAGAGACAAGAGGCGGAAGCGCAGGAAGAGGGAAGAGGATGAGCGAGGGTCTCCTCGCCCTTTTAAAGTCTTTGGGCGGGGCTTCAGTTGGTGGTGGCACACCCTTCTGCTCGCTCAGGCAGACTTTAAGAAAAAAATTATTAAAGTGATTAATAATTTGGCATTAAATTTGGTCAGTCTGGCAAATCAGTTTTCCCACACAACCCGTTTAACACACATCGTAATTAATGCATCATAAACTAACTTGTGAGGTAACTTCTACTTGTCTAATCTGACTGAACTGAGAGATATTGATTATCTTTCATTCTTTATGGAGTACAAATGAAATAGGATGTTCATACACACAAAGATATGAATCAAACATGAATCATTCGTAGTTCAGTTGTCTGTCAAGAATTATCATGGTATAAATGTGTAAAATGCGGTTACTTATGTGAATTGTCACTAAGGATAGTTCCAAGTTTCACCACTTGGCGGTGCTGTTGCTCCATCTAGACGTTCCAGGAAGGGCGAGGCGCCAGAATACCCTTTGTGATTGATAAGAAGTCATGAACATTCCTTTTATCGGTCATTTGTGTATTCCAAATCATTGGAGCCATTTGTTCGGGCTCCAAGAAGACGGGCTTGAATATACTCCTTCGGCAGACGCATAAATTCCTTTGTCACCTGGTCAGCGGCTTCAAAAGAGCCTTGTTGGTGGTTGGATGACCACCTGCAGAGCTAACCAAGCCTGGATCCTGTCTGGGCAGTGGAATATTTATGCGACTGCAGAGAATTTGCTTTAGGAGAAGCAAATAAAAAAAAAAAATAGAGGGTGGATTGGGCCATCGGCCATAGTTGTTACAGACCCCCCTTCGTCAAGCGGGATGAATCTTCAGGATGTCCAGGTTGACGGGTCCAGATGATGCGTGGCCAGGGTCCAGGCCATGGTCAGACGGCCGGAGTCCCACTCACGCTCTGCTGCAACACTCAAGACATACCACTGGTGCAACTTTTCTCTAACCTCTGCCTGGTTATGTGTATGCAGGGTATGTCTGTGTATTTTCAAGGTGTCTCTATGTGTATTCAGTTAACAGTGTGTCTAACTTGGTGCTGTGTCAGCTGACTGAGGGACTCGGGTCCCAAAACAGGCGCGGGCCTGGGAAAGACGCAAGACGCGAAATTCCAAACAAAAGAAAAGGAAGAAAACTTTCCTAAGGCTATAAGGCTAGTATCATATTATGAGTAACTAGGGAAAACGAACAGCAAATTAAAGAAGAGAGAGAGAACGAAGAAGAGGCTTTCGCCTTCTAAAACTCAAAAACCCGGGACTATACTCAGGCCATAGCTCTCTTATAAAGATGGGGAGGTTGTCTCAGGCACCTGCGTGTCGGTGCAAATCTCCACCCCTGGGGGTGTTCGTCAAAAAAAAAAAAAGTCTTAGGTCGGTTAGCGCGACACTATCGTTGCTAGGTACTTAGCTATCGCATCTTCCTATAGCGTAATTAAACACCCAAAATGTCGTGCGCTATCCAAGAATAACTGAAGGAAAAGGAAAAAAAAGGGAGGAGGGGAGAAAAAGAAATGAAAGGAAAAAAAAAAATCAGAGTATCCTCGGCAGTCGCGCTAGACTAAGGGAAGGAAGGCAAAGGGGCTTAGTTAGATTAGCTAGACTCACTTACGCTTTAAAAAGAGTACCCTGACCTGCTTTTGAAGGCCTTAAGTACGGGGGAGCTTTTTATAGCTAGCAAAAACTGATTTCACGCAGCATACCATTCATAAGTATTATAACACCTTGAGTGTACATAATCTTTTGAATTTGAGTTGCAAATCGTTTTATAGTTGTCTAGTCTAGTTCTGCATAATGCTATCAGTGTTACAGCTAGGACCGTATCCTTAAGTGTTGCACCAAGCGTCTGCAAATAAGTGGAAAAACACAGTATGCTAACTTCTCGCAGTCATTCGTAAGCAATCCTGGTTATTCAATCAAGGCAATTTTCGCTGCACGTCCGGGTTCAACTGTTTCTGGCCGACTCACCACGGCGGTCATGCACAATATCAGGGTCGTCATCATATCACACAATCCTCTAGCAACCAACAAAGACAAGCGTACTAGCGTCGCTCGGTATGGTGTCACTTAGTGGTTCGGTAGGTGTAGCGGGGTGTTGACCCCCCTTTTGCACGTCTGATACTTCTAAACATCGTAGTCAGCTAGGTCGGTCGATGGAGTTTGGCGCGTCTGTCGAGGGTGTCGGTTGGGTCGCTGACCCTTTGTCAGTTTCGCGCGTATGTTGGTCCTGAGATTCGCTCGATCGCGTTCCCAGACGTTCAAAACCGCAGTGACTTTTGATCTGGTTTCGGTGGACCCACCTCAGTTGGTCCCCCTGACGTCCTTTATTCATCCTAATTTGGTAGGCGACGGGTGACAGTTTGTCGACGATTTCATATGGTCCTGACCACCGGGGAAGAAATTTCCGGGCGATGCCCCTCTGGGCACGCGGAGTATTAGCATTTGGTTGCGCGAACAAGTAGTACCATACTCGATCACCTATTTCGAACTCGGTTCGTGAGGCTTTCCTATCGTAGTAGGTTTTCTGACCTTCTACACTTTGTTTAAGCTGTTGTTGAGCAAATGCAAACGTGGCTCGGAGGTGGGCTTGCAAGTCCTCCACGTACTGGGAGGCCGTGTATGCCGTGGCTAGGTTTGTTTCTCCTGGCTGGTACATCAGGTGCAGGGGGAGCGTCATTCGCCGTCCGGTCATCATTTCAAAGGGGGCCACCCCTGTGGATTCGTGAGGGATGGCTCGAATCGCCATGAGGATCAGTGGGAGTCGGTTGTCCCAGTCCCGATGGTTGGAAACAAACTTTTTCAGCAAATTTACCACGGTGCGATTAGTCCGCTCCACCTGTCCTGATGACTGCGGGTGATGGCTAATGTGCAACTGGGCCTTGATTCCGAGCATTTGCCAAAGTTGTTGCATTACCTCGGCTGTGAAGTGGGTTCCCCTGTCCGAGTTAACCCGTGAGGGCAACCCGAAACGGGAGAACACGTGGTTCATCAGCAGGCATGCAGTGGTGTGTGCGGTGTCGTTTGGAGCAGGCAGGCATTCTACCCACTTGGTGAACGCGCAAACTACTGTAAGAAAGTATTTGTTCCCTCTCAGAGATCTGACCAGTGGTCCCACCCAATCAATTTGGAGATCAGACCATGGGAAGTTGACTCCTTTCTGTTGGAGTGGTGCTCGGTGACTCGGGTTTGCTGGCTGAAACTGGCAGCAAACCAGGCATCCTTTGATGTAGGTTGCTCCATCATTATGCATGCGCGGCCAGTATGCCACCTGTTGTAGTGCGGTGACAGTGGCCTTGAATCCGCGGTGGCCTGCATAAGGCGTGTCGTGGGCGTATGTTAGCAAGACCCCCCTTTGGCTCCGTGGAACCACCAACCGCAGGGCAGGTGGAGACCCGGAGTCATAAACCAGAAGGCCCTTAACGAGACGCAGCCTTTGCAGCATGGAGAGCAAGTCTCTGAAGTCGCTGTCGTCACTCAACGCGTCAGACGACACGGGGTTGGCGACAGGATCAGAAAGGTGCTGAATTCTTTTGAAAAGCGCGGGGTCGCCGGCCTGTTGGGCGACCAAGTCGGAGGTTCGGATGGGCGGTACGCACGCCACGGGCCCCGTAGGGGTTCGTGTGGGGGCGTCGCGAGACTCAGCGGCGGCCGCAGCGCGGCGGCGCGTTAGAACGTGGACCTCCAGGGTGGGCTGGGTGGGCAGCCAAGTTGTATCAAATGTCCAAGGAGTCCCGTTTGAGGGCCCCTTGTTTGGCTAACGTGTCCGTTAGGTCGTTAAAATGTTTGTCAGGTCCTGGGACTTTTGAGTGTCCCCGGACCTTTTTCCAATAGACATGCATATCATTGGAGGAAACCAAATGGTCGCATGTCAAGATGAGGTCGCGGTGTTTAACGGGTTTCTTCGCTGACGTTAGGAAACCATTTCGACGCCACACCGGTAGATGACAGGTGAAGGTGAGGCGGGCATAGTTTGAGTCAGTGCAGATAACCAGCACCGTGACACCGTGTTCAACTGCCAATTTGAGTGTAATCAGGATGCCAGCGATTTCCGCATATTGAGAAGAGTGGGGGCCCAATTGGAATTGCAGTGGTTTCCACGGTGTGTCGTCGACCCAAGCGATGCCCACCCCAGCCTGCAGCTGGGTTTGGTGGTGGTAAGAGCAGCCATCCACGTAAGCTGTAGGCATGTCTTTGCAGACATGTTCCTCAAAATAGCGGTGACGCGTGAATTCCGGCATCGGTGCCACGGCGACGTCTGTCGGCGGGGTTGGGGAAGTTGACACACAGTTCTGGAAAATTGCTAGATCGGTACCCAGTGGTAACTTTACGTTTTTCGTGTACCGGACTCGAACATCGTAACTTTGTAACGCCATAAGCCAGCCGGCAATGTGCGCGTTCGTTACGACGCCGTCTCGAATGCGTTGGTTGTTAAGAAAAGTAACAGGATGATGGTTAGTATCAATCGTTACTTTTTGGCATCCAATGTAGTTTGAGAAATGTTTGATTGCCCATACTGTGGAAAACAGGGCTTTTTCGCAGTCGGAGTATTTCAACTCGGGGCCGTTCAACGTTTTACTGGCGTACGCCACGACGCGTTTATCCTGGTCGTACATTTGGTATAGACCCGCACTCAAACAGTGGTCGGAGAATCCTGCTTCCAAGAAAAATTCCTTGTTGCTATCGGGGTACGCGAGACAGGGGGCGGAGCCCAGCTTTTGTTTTAGCATATTCATCGCGTTGTTTTGTTCGTCACCCCAATCAAAGGGCGTGTCTTTCTTCAGCAGGTTAATAAGAGGGCGTGCTATGTCAGCAAAGTGTTCAATGAACTGGCGCGAATAGTTGCACACGCCAAGGAAGCTGCGCAATTTTGACACATCGGTGGGGGTTTTGATGTCAAGAAGGCCTTGAATACGGCTGGATTGTGGTTCAATCCCGTTCGGCCCGACCAAGATCCCCACGGAGTTGACCTTCGAGCGACACCACTGACCTTTCAGGAGGGACAGTTTGGCGCCTGCAGACTTGGCGGTTCCGGGACTCGCGGCAGGAATCGGTTGCTGGCGCGCGTTCGACTTTATCACGTTTTGGATGATAGCGCGAATCGGGCTTACCTTTAGCAAATTTGGAGCGCCGGCGGTCGTCAGCTTGCTTTTCTCCGTCCGATTTCTCGTCACGCGAGTAGTCGGTTTTGGAGCGCGGTTTCCGGTTTCGCGGGGCGCGGGACTGTTTTGACTTTTTTGATTTAGCCTGGTCTTCCCTCGGAGCATAGGAGCAAGCTCCCTCCAGCTCTGAAGGAGGACCCACGTCCACTTTATAAATTACTGCGTCGCCTACCTTAGGGGCGGATAATTTTAGCTTTGCATAGCCCCTAGCTGCTAAGTCACGTAGCTGCGAGCTATTCAGTGTCTCAGGACACAAAGCCAGTCCCAAGTAGTGGTTAAGGTTTTGTTGGAGGTTTCGGACAAACAACGTTTTAAAACCAGGATCTTCCTCCATGTTGGGCTCGTTACGAGTCCCATAATAGGCATCGCGAAGACAACTATAGAAAGCCTGAGGAGCCTCCTGCTTTCCCTGTTTGACGAACATGGCGACTTCCATGCCCGACAACCCAGGAGAACCGTCAAACTCGCGTGAGATGGCTTGGTGCAGTGCCAAGGGGTCAAACAACACATCAGCGGGCTGCCGTTCCAGCAGTCTGTTGACTGCTCGGCTGGACGTCATTTTGATCAAGTACAACTTATCTTCCACGGTTGCCATTGGGAACCTCTGGAGATGATAGTTGATGTCTTTCAAGTACTCTGTTGTGTTGTGGGACCCCCCTGGTTTCGGTTCGAATTTGGCTATATTTCGAGCCAGCTTGTCCAAATCTTTCCAGGCCACACCCATTTGTCTCTCCAACGGGGGAGTCGACATAGGTCCACGTTGGAAACTGTCAGCACCTGATGGCCCAAAAATGTGTGGGGAGGCGGCCATTGGAGGTGCCAGGCCTAAAGCGGCGGTGGTCACTGGCGGCGTCCTCCAGGCGGTTCCGGACTCAGGTGGCAGTTTGAGCTGTGGTGCTGTGGCTCTGGGATCAGGAGGTCTGTGCGGGGGTGGAGCTCCCGGCCGGGAGGCTCCTCGGGAGACCTCATGCAACTGCTGCGCGCGTTGTAACTCATGTTTAATATGAGCTAACTCTGTCTCATATTCCTGTTGGCATTGTCGGAGGCGGGTAACCTTGGCTTCAGTCAATGCTAATTTGGTTCGCAGGTCATATGAGCGGTCCACTTCGGCATTACGTTCCTCCCTAAAGGTTTGTACCTGAACTTGGAGGCGCTTCACTTCATCGGTTGACTGAGCTAGCGACGAACTCACCCGAAAGTAATTTGCTTCTGCTTGCCGAAGTTGGTCTTTTGACGGTCGTTCAGTCAAGTCAGTCACCTCTGCTTTTAGTTTGTGAATTTCATTTGCCGCGGATCTCAGCAGTTTTTCTTGCTCTCGATTCGTCTCTTCGGCGGACGCGAGAGCTTGGGTTAACTCACCAATCTTTTGATGGGAGTCGTCAGTGGAAGCAGACTCATCTGCATCACTGCCCAGATTTTCGGCTAGCGCCGCATCTGCGCGGGCTTCTGCCTCATCCAGCTGCGCTTTAACGTCATCCAGCTGGGTCTCCATGACCTTCACTCGGTCGTGGGCGGCTTCAAGCTGTGCCGTGGCGTCACGGCTCTGCTGTCGTGCCATGTCAAGTTGGTGTTTCACTTGACAGTCCTCGGCATCGCTGAGCTTCAACTGCGCGACAAGGTTCAAAGTCAGACATCCGAGCATTCGAATGAGTGATTTGTCTTTTGGGGCTTTTGTCTCAGCGTCGCTCATGAGTTGCGCGAGTTTATCATTTAGCGTATTGACATCCGCATCCCTAATAGACTCAGCGTATCCAGGTAAGAAGTCCTTGGTCAGCTTCTGCACCAGTTGAGCTAAGGTCTCTAAGCTCTCACAGGGGCTGGGAGTCTCTCGGGGTGCTGCCATATTGTCAATAGCTTTTAGACGATCAAACTTATACTAGCGTTTAATAGTTAGTTAATTAGCGTACGCAGTGAGCTAACTACCGCTATCAAGTATTATCGTCAACAATACACACTGGGTTCAAATTATCAAAAGGGAAATTGCCACAAAAGCAAAAGATTTGTAGTGGGCTATGCAACCCACAGCTTACACTATAGTTGTGAAAAATCAATTCCAGTTATCAAAACAAACAAAAACAAACAGCAACAAAAATAAAATAATAAATAAAGAAAAATAAGAAAAATAATAATACTAACTTCAACTTGATTCACTCAGCAAAGAATAGCTTAAATGAGGGACGGAGTAACTCTAAAATGTTACAGCGGTCAATCCCAAAAGCTAAATAAAAAAAAAAATTCAAAAAAAAAATTATTTTTTTTTGTTTTTTTTTGGGGAAGTCGAGTTAAAAGTTGAAATTAAAATTAAATTAAATAAACAACAAAGCAGAAAAGGGGAAAATAAACTTAAAAGGGGTTAATAGTCTTAGTCAAATGACTGATTACAGTGTCAGTACAGTTTATGCAAATGTCTTGTGGACGGGGTTTGGGACACAAAAACTGCAAAACTATACAGAAATATTAGAGCTTCCTCTCTAATAATAGCTCATTCGAACTCACCCCTTCTTATTAACTAGACGCAACCGAAAAACAAAAGAACAAACAAAACAACAAAATTAAAAATAATGGATAAAAATGAGAAGAAAAACAAATAAAAGAGAAGAAAATAATAATAATAATAGGTCTACCAAATCAACTAAACAAACACAAAACCCTAAATTAAGTAGAATGTTAAGTCAAGAATACAGCTAGTTAGCCGAGTATGAAACTGGATAAAAGGGAATACGGAAAAAGAAAGGAAAAAAGAAAAGAAAAACACAACAGTGTAAATAGTTCCTTTGTATTAATTTGACCCAGCAGTATGTTTTGTTGATGCAACCGTAATTGCTCTCACGCTAGGCAGCGTAAAAGACTAGAATGCGGTCGGCTATTACTATAATCGTTAAACGCAAGCAGTCAATTGAGCCTACAAATGCGTTTAATCGGACGTGGATAATTCTTTTATTATCCTTGCGTACTAACAGTGACGGCAATCACTAAGTACAACGCTCGACACGGAAAACAATTCAAAAAAGCAATGTGTGGTAACATTGAATCAGAATTATCGCGGAGCAAGGACCACCGGCGTTAAAGCAGCAGTGGGGGGTCAGTTGTCTAGTGACAGCTCAAACGCTGACTGACAGCTGACAGCCTGCAAGACTCGCTCCCTTTCGGGGCGTCTGCTGGCGTGGCTCAAACTCGCCAACGGGAAGGGAGGGGGAGGTACTCAACCACGCCTCCACGAGCCACACAGCTCTTCACAAGGACTATGGCGCCACCTTGTGGAAATGCGTACACGGTACAGGTAAGCAGCTAACGTCTTAGCGCTCTGTTCATCCGCTCGCCACGAGCTGATACTTTGAGTCGGCGGCTACAGAAAGCTCAGTCACGACTCAACTTCTCCCACAAGCTAGGTGTAGGAGGACACGGGGGAAGTGACTCGGACGTCGTTTACGTTGCTCGCGGTTAGCTACTCCGAAGCACGTAACTCGAGTCTGGTCAAAGCGATGCACATCGGCTGTCACCTGACTTCCCACAATTTCCGGAAACACAACACACAAAGACAAACAACTTCAAATTCAGCCAGCTGAAATTTAAAAGTTGCACAACTCGAGTTCTATCACGTTTTCAAATACAAGCCACTATTTTCTCAAACGGTGACCGGCTCTTACTTTTCTTCCATCACTCAATCCCGTTACTCTCGTTTACTTATAGCAAGCCACTGCGGTGGTAACACACGCAATATGGCGGCTAACAAACGCTCGATTCAACGCTGAAGGGGAAAGTCAGTGCAGTTCTATGTAAGCAGAAATGTTTACCTGTTTACACAGAGCCAAATGATTAGGTACACTACGTGAAATGTGTTTTACTTTTCACGTCCAAAGTCTTGTATTTTCAAGTGGATCTTCTTATGTTATCTAGCCTCACACGGCCGGCACCATTATGTAGCGATAATTGGGTCGTCTTTTGGACGAATTAATAATCTGGACGTGACAGAGGTAAATTATATTTACCTCGATAACCTCTGGGGCACCACGTTGGTTTTGCTTTGGGTTAACAGGAGCAAACAACGACCAAAATCCTTCTTTCATCAGTCATTTATAATCTAAAGTCGCCACACTCGATATTCAGTGGTTCGTTGTACTAACAAAAGAATAATAATCCACTCGGAAACACAGATGACTTAGGAGGAATAGAGTTCATACAACATGCATTTATTTACGATTGCTACACTACAGAATCAAAACACTGCCTATCTAACTATTCTACCGTCAGAAGAAAAGGAATAAAATAAAGCGAATGAAAATAAGGAAGGAATGCGAATGCATAAAGAAACAGGGAAAAGAGAAATTTGACCTGCCAGATTTGTGATATGTTTCAAACGTAAGTGGCACACAGTGGATACGCCGAGCTAGAAATCAAACGCACACTTACGAGAATCGTTTGCGTCGAACGAGCAAAAGGTCTTGAAAAAAGGGGGAAAAATAGTCACTGTTCGTTCCAAAAAGGCAAGAAAAAAAAAAAAAAAAAGGGTTTATTCCACAGGTGAGCACGGGGAAGCCGCTCAGGGGCCTGGCGTAGTTGCGCGGCTCGTCCCTTGATTGGTCGGCGATCCGGCGAGGTTGATTCTCGCCAAGGTTGGTTCTGCTGGGCAGCTGTCCGAGTTCAGGTGTTGCAGCTCGGTCAGTACGCGCCTGCGTACGGGGAAGGCCAGCCGTTGGAGGTGCGTTGGCACTGCGGCGGAGCGCCACCGAATAGCACGTGAGGTGCGCGGCTTAGGTGCACAACCTTGAGCCCGGCGATACGTTGCAAGTGTACGCCGGGGCCGCGGAGTCCGGGCGGGCAAGCACCGATGGTGGAACAAAAAAAAAAAACAAAAAAAAAAAAAGCAAAAGAGTCTTTGGTCAGCGTTGCAGTTTGCACCTGCTTTGGCGTGGCGTGGAGCGAGGGTCCGCTCTCGGCAACGGTTGCTGCCAGAAAAGAAAAGGGCCACGTGGTTGGCAAGTTTCTTTTTTTTTTTTTTTTTTTTTTTTTTTTTTTTTTCTTTTTTTTTTTTTTTTTTTTGAAGAGCTCAGAATTGTTCATTCGGTAGTCTTACCGATTCAACGTCTTGTCATCATTGCTCTTTTCTTTTTTTTTTTTTTTTTTTTTTTTTTTTTTTTTTGTGTGTGTGTATGTGTGCGTGCGTTTGCGTGCGTGCGTTTGCGTGCGTGCGTGCGTTTGCGTGTGTGCGTTTGCGTGCGTTTGCGTGCGTGCGTGTGCGTGCGTGCAAATACTTATAAATTTATACTCATTCATTCACCTAAAACCTTATAAATATCCCATTACCCTTCGCCTTAACCAGGTACTTCAGAATCTTGCCAGAGTCGTGAGATTTAAATGGTCAGGAGACCAGAGAAAAGGTCAGAAAAAAAAAGAAATAAAGAGAAAAGAAAGGTAAATCAAAGTGACATCCAGCACCGACCAAACACTTCCTGCCTTCCCCATGATTACAAAATCAAAGTCTTACGCCAACCCCGGAAGCCTCTAAATTCCAGCAAATTTAGCGAGATCTCAAGAGCCCAGAGGAAAAACTAAAGAGAGGAAGGAGGGAAGGATCGATAAGGCAGAGTGAGATCAATAGAAGCCAGTACATCCAATCCATCAAAGTGAAGTCCAGCACCAACAAGACCCCTCCTGCGTGGTTACAAAACCGGAGTCTTATGCCAACCCCAGAAACCTCAAACTTCCAATAAATTGAGATCTCAAGTGACCAGAGGAAAAACTAAAGAGAGGAAGGAGGGAAGGATAGATAAAGCAAAGTGAGATCCACAGACACCAGCACCCACTGATTCAAGGGGCTGTGGGAGGGAGAGGCAACTTCTGTTTGAGTTTCAGTAGATGCTGGTGCGATGGATCTGGCATGCATAAGGACCACCACCAAAGAAAGAAGCCGTCAACCGCGGTCCAGCAAAGCGAGCACCCCCCCCCCCCCCCCCCCCCCCGGAATCCCCAGGCCGCGGCAGCACCAAGGCCACCCCCAAGCCACCCGAGCGGACACCGGTCGGCGAGCCGACCCAGACACCCGGAACACCCCCGCCCCAGCCCCGGCCCACACCCCCGAGCCCAAGGCCGCAGAACGAGGCCCAGCGGGCCCCCACAGCGCCCCACCGGTCCCCAGCCCCCATCCCCCCACGACCCCCCCGCACCCCACCCAAACCCGCCATCCACCACGACCCAGGCCCCACCACCCCCGACCCCCAAACCCCCGAACACACCCCGACCCCCAGCACCCAACCCCCCACCCACCCATACCTCCACCCCCCCCCCAAACAAGCCGCCCCCCCCCGACGGCCGCCACCCCCCCCCGCGAACCCGGCCCCCCGCGAGAACCCCCCACCCCCCCCGGAAACCGGCACCGGGCAGCAGCGCAGAGAGGGAAGATGTGCCCACCCCACCTCCAGCCGCGCGAGATTTGCACAGCGGCGGGAGGGGGGAAGCAGAGGAGGAAGCACCAGGGGAGAAGGCGGAACACCAGAACACCGAGCCCGGTGGGGAGAGGCCCCGGTCGTCACGCCAGAGTACAAGTGACACCTAACCCTGTTACTGAGTCCGCCAGCTCGCCGACTGGCGAGCTCTACCCTACACCGTGAATGTGGCCCCACCCAGTGTATATACAAGTGTGTGCGTGTGGTGCATTAAAATTGGGAGCAGGTGAGTCGGAGCAGAGGGAAAAATTTTCCCCTATTCCGACACACCCGTATCCCCCCCCAAAAAATGAATATGTATATGTGTGGTGCATTAAAAAAGGGAATGGAGGGACAAAGTGGTGGGGCAGGGACACAAATGGGGGGGACCACAGCGCTGCCAGGCACTGCAGTCCATCCCCTCTGATGGCTCCCCGCCCCAACTCACCCCTCCCCTTGGACGTGAGGTGCATTAAAATTGGAGGGGAGTTGAAGGGTGAAGACGGTGTTTCCACCCTTCCCCACCCCACCAAGAAATGTGTTGTGTGCCCTATGTGTATATTTACAAAGTGTATAGTGCAAGCTAGTGAAGTGAGTAAGAGGAGCGACCAGCGGGGCCTCACCCAACCCGGCGGGTGTAGGTGGCACGCCCGCCCCCCAGCACCCCCACCCCCCGCCGCCCCCCACCTCATCCACCCGGCACCACAATGGGCGGACAGCCAGCGCAGCAGGGCTACCGGACAGCCCACCGGCCACCGGAGCCCGCCCGGGGCGCCAGGAGTTATACCGGAGTGGGGCAGGCCCCAAACCCTCGCCCGGCCCCCGGAGCCCGACGCCCGGGCCGGGGAGGGAGCCCCAGGCCCAGGGAGAGGGAGGGGGAGGGGCCGCAGGGCAGACAGGGAAGGGGGGGGGGGGGGGCGGGGGAAGCGGGGAGAAGACGACAAGAAGGCGAAAGGGCGGCTGCAGGGCAGGAGGCGGGGGGGGAGAGGAGGAGGGAGGGCGACAAGGGAAAAGGGACCGGGAGGCAGAGGAGGATGGGCGGGAGGAGGCGAGGAGGGAGAGGCGACGGGGGGGAGGAAGGGGGAGGGGAGAGGGAACCACGGGGCACACCGGAGGCCCACCCACCCCGAACCGCGCCGCCGGGCACGGAGCAGCGGACCGCGCCGGGACGGCACCGCCCCGGGCACCAGGGGAAGCACCCCAACACCGCACCCCACAGGGGGCCCAGGGAGCGGCCAAGACGCAACCGCCACCGAGCAGACAACGGGGGGGGGTAGAACCACCCCCGCCCGACCACAGGGGACGGCGTCAAGAAAATTGACTAATTAGCATGCAGTAACACCAAGTGTTGATGCTTAGTGCCCACTAGAAATAGATCTTAAGGAGTTATTGAGTATAGTGTCGTATAGTGTGGTATGCTCGAGCCCACTAGCAGCAACTAGGTTCCTGACTATATAAAAATAAAAACAATCAGATACAAAATACCAAATACAGGAGCAGCGAAAACAGAAGTTGTAACGATGTGGTGGCTCTCGTTAACAGGCAGAATCTTGGCAGGATTAAGTTGCCAAATTGAGATTAAAATATTCTATGTACATAGACCATATTTGTTTAAATCTTGATACTTGATTTTTATTTAAGGCAGAGATTTTTTCCATTGAGATATAATTTATTAGTAAGTTTAACCAGTGGTCGATATTTAGAGATTGTTTATTTTTCCAATTGACAAGGATTATTTTTTTAGCAATAGTAAGGGCTATAAATATAGATTGAGATTGTTTACATGGTAGCTCAGTTATTGTTAAGTCACCTAGTAAACACAGTCTTGGAGATAAAGGAAGCCTACAGTTTAATATATCAGCGAGCTTTTCCAAGATTTTAGTCCAGAAATGCAGCACTGGAGTACATGACCATAAAGCATGAAGATAAGTATCGGCAGTGTTTTGTGAGCACTGGAGACAAATGTCGGAGTCAGAGAGTCCCATTTTTTTCATCATATATTGTGTAATATATGTTCTATGAAGTATCTTATATTGGATAAGTTGCAAATTTGTCTGTTTGGTCATTTTAAATACATTTTCACAGATTTGGGTCCAAAAGTCTGGTTCCGGAACTATAGACAAGTCTTTTTCCCATTTTAAAGTCGGTAAATACGTTTTATTTGTGTATAAAAATAACTTATATATTTTTGATATTTTCTTTATTGTTGTTGGAGAAAGCTTTATAATATCTTTAGCTAAGACAGGCAGTTGGAGCGTATCCTGAAGTGTTGGGATTTGTTTCTTAACCATATTTTTAACTTGCAGATAATGTAAGAAATTTCCCTTTTTTATTTCATATTTCTGGACCAAGTTTGTATACGATATAAACTTATTATCTGAGAAAAGATGATGAAGGTGTGTAATTCCTTTCTGCTCCCATAGGCTTAAATGGAACGACTGATTATTAAGTTGAAAGTCGGGGTTATGCCAAATGGGAGAGAGCCCACAGGGCGCCAATTGGGAGTTTGTAATTTCTAATGCCTTCCACCAGGCAGTCAGGGTGGCGGCTATCATTGGGTTTTTAAAACAATTATGTCGTCTTATTGATTTTGTAATAAAGAGTAAATCTGACAGTCTAAGATTATTACAATCCTTCTGCTCCAATTCCAACCAACAGTTAGTATCTCTGTTGGGTTGTGTCCATAGCACAAGATATTGTAGTTGATTAGCTAGATAATAGTACATAAAGTTTGGTGCCTCTAAACCTCCTTTAGATTTACTTTCCTGAAGAGTAGATAGACTAATTTTGGCTTTTTTTTTATTCCAATAGAATTTTATGATAGCAGAGTCCAGCGATTGGAACCAGTTAGACGTAGGTTTAAATGGAATCATTGAAAATAAATAATTAATCTTTGGTAAAACTTTCATTTTTATAGTAGCTATCCGTCCTATTAAAGAGATCGGAAGATTATTCCAGCGCTCCAGGTCACTACGGATACTATCCAATAATGGTGAAAAATTTAAAGAAGTTAATTCAGTTAACTTAGGTGAAATTTTAACACCTAAGTATTTTAAATTACCTGTAGGAAAGGAGTAGTGTGGATCCTGACTTGTAGGATTCCATGAATTTTCTGTAATAGGTAATAATGTTGATTTTGTCCAGTTAATAGAGTAATCTGATAAGTGAGAGAATTTAGTTATTAATTTAAATGCTTCCCCTAGAGAGATAGCAGGTTCTTCTAAATAGAGTAATATATCATCGGCATATAGATTAATTTTATGTTCTATTGTCCCGGAGTGGATTCCTTGGATCCGTCTATCCTGACGTATAGCTAATGCAAGCGGCTCAATAAATATAGCAAATAATAAAGGAGAAATTGGGCACCCTTGTCTTGTTCCCCTTTGTAAAGTAAAACTCTGTGATGTAATCCCATTAGTAGTAACTGTAGCTTTAGGAGAATCATATAATATTGAGACCCATTGAATGAATGACTCCCCGAAGCCGAATTTATTTAAGACAGCAAAGAGGAAGGACCAGTTAACTTTATCGAATGCTTTTTCTGCATCCAGCGAAATAACAACTGCCTTTTTATCATACCGCTGTGACATACTAATCAAGTTAAAGAGTCTCCTAATATTATTAGTAGAATGACGACCTTTAATAAAACCTGTTTGATCACTATGAATAATTGTCGAGATTACCGTCTCTAATCGAGATGCCAAGGCCTTAGCGATAATTTTAATATCGGTATTAATTAGTGATATCGGTCGGTAACTTGACGGGAGGGTAGGGTCTTTTTCTGGCTTTAATAAAAGTTTAATTGCTGCTATATTCATATCTTGACGTATATCACCTTTACTTTTAATTTCAGTTACTACTCTTAGAAATAATGGAGCAAACATTAACCAGAAATGTTTAAAAAATATAGCCGGAAAGCCGTCTGGACCAGGTGCTCTGCCATTAGGCATACTGTCTAAAGCACGATACAACTCATCTATAGTAAGCGGGGTATCGAGAATATCTTTATGTTCAATAGATAACTGAGGTATATTTAAGCTGTTTAGGAATTCCTCAATATATTCAGGGTTAGGTCTATTAATTTCTGTGTATAGATTTCGATAATAGTTATAAAAAATATGGTTAATTTCTTCTGGTGATTGTGTGCATTCACCATTTATATCTTTAATAGCCGTTATAAGAGATTTTTCCCGATTCCGTTGAAGTTGATTTGCCAGGAATTTACCTGATTTATTATTATGTTCAAAATTATTATATCTCAACTGTTGTATTATAAACTCTGTCTTTTTAGATAACATGTTATCTAACTGTATTTTTATATTCTGTAGTTCTATCCATATTTGATTATTTGGGTTTAATACATATTCATCCGTTAGTTGTTTAATTTTATCTTCCAGGTATTTTTCTAATTTTTGATCCTGTTTCTTTTTATAAGTTGAATATGATATAATTTTCCCTCTAATTACCGCTTTCCCTGCTTCCCAGAGAAGAGATGGAGATATATTTGGAGAGTCATTTATTTCCAAAAAATCTGCCCACTCCCTTCTAATAATTTTATCAAACTCTACGTCTTTCAGTAATGAGATGTTAAAACGCCATATCGGGGGAGGTTTAAAGGTAGAGTCAATTTGTAGAGTGAGGGAGACTGGTGCATGATCACTTATAATTATAGAATGTATTTTTATAGCAGTTTTATCAACAATAGAATTATTTGTAAGGAAAAAATCAATTCTTGAGAATGATCGGTGCACAGCAGAGAAGAAAGTAAATTCCTTCTTAGTTGGGTTTTGAAGTCTCCAGCCATCGCTGAGGCCAAAATCCTCCATATATTCATCTATTACTTTAGCGGATCGTAATCGCCTTGTATATATCGTATTATTAGAACGATCTATTAACGGGTTCAAGACCGTGTTAAAATCACCTCCAATAATAATAGTAGAATTTGTTGCTAAATCGAGTAACCGAGAGAAAAATTCATGGAAAAAATCAGGGTCATCATTATTTGGGGCATATAAATTACCAATTGTATATACTTTATTAAATATAGTTACCTGGATAATAATATATCGGCCCTCTAAATCTGTTACTATATTATTTAGAGTAAAGAATAAATTCTTATGTATAAGTATAGAGACACCTCTTTGTCTACTATTATAGGAGGCAGAGTAAACTTGACTAAAATTTTTATCTATAAATAATTTTTCTTCTGATTTTTGTAAGTGGGTTTCTTGTAGGAGACAAATATCTGCCTTAAATTTTGAGAGATGGTCTAAAATTTTTATTCTTTTTGCCTGGGAGCGAGCGCCACACACATTCCAGGAGACCAGAACTAATTTCTGCATACAAGCAATATAGACTCAGTCTTATGTATACATCTATATAAGCTGCTTATTAATATTAACATATTGTAGGATAGCAAAAGAGTAATTAGGCAATTTATATAATTTATATAAAGAGAGAGATAGCAAGTAGATAAGTATAATAGTGAAGAAACGTGGGGGGAAGTGAGTGTGAAGGAAATCTGTGGGGGATTCAACATAACAATACACCAGTAAATGGTGACCTAAGCGAGATTATTATTATTATTATTAATTTATTTTTTTTAAGAATATATTTCTATATTATTATTATTATTATTATTATTATTATTACTATATAGCCTATGCATAATATAAATTCATATTCTATTTCGTAACCCATTATCCATACATATACATACATATACATATATATACATATATACACATATACATACACATACATATACATATACCTACGTCAAATAATCACACAATGCTCGGCTCTACCAATTGTCAGTTAGAACAGCCAAGGGGTCGAGGTTGGGTTTCGGAATAGCTGGCCGTCGATATATAATTTATCAACGACCATCGAAGTCCGTTTACCCTCCTGTCTATTTTGTTTCATGATAGGAAACAGTACTTTTCGCCGCTCGTTTATCTCTCTTGGGAATTGATCATTCATCCCGAAAGATGTCCCTTTGAGCTCCCGTCCTTTACTTTTTACCAATTCTTTATGTTTAAAATGTTCGAACTTAGCAATAATAGGACGGGGCTTATTGCCCTTACGAGCTCCGAGCCGGTGTACACGGTGAAAAGAGATATTATTTACCGTCTCCTGTGGGATCTTTAGCGATGATGTCATGAATTTTTTTATCTCACCCTCTGGATTATCTGGAGAATTTTCGGATATACCTGAGAATATTAGATTTTCCCGCATACTACGGGATTGAACATCTAAGACCGTTTCCTTTAGCATTTTATTTTCCTTTTTAATCGTCTCCAACTCGGCTGTGACAGCGACGAGAGAGGAGCGTAGCTCGGAGTTATCGCATTGGAGATCGCTTACCTGTTGGCTAACGAATTCCAAACTTGCCTTTAATTCTTTGACGTCCTCGCGGATAAGACAGAGGACGTCAAGTTTTTTATTTATGGAATCCAGCATACTCACCGATACGTCGGCGGTTGCTAAATCGTCCGTGTCTGTTGACGAGTCATTTTTCCTTTTTTTTTTCGAAGGATTATCCCGACTAGCCGCCGGCTCATCCATCGCGCAGCTATAAAAATGATCGTCAATAAAACGTTCGAGGTCGTCCACACTGGATAATATTTCCGATCTTTCTTAGAAAAGAAAAAAATCGAATTTATCTAATCATTAAATTCGGGTTTAATTAGAAATATAAAGCTAATTCTATTTTAGCAACAGAGCGCCGCCATGTTAGATTTTCCCAGTCTCGCTACCGGTCACGCGATAGTCACAGCATCTCGCGATGGGAATTGTAGTTCTCCAAGAGATTATTATTATTATTAGTTGGCAAGTTTCTTGGAACCAAGAGTTCGAGCAGGCTGGGGCACTTGCAGGTCGTGCACGAGAGTTTTGCAAGAGGCTTGGAAGCCAGAGACAAGAGGCGGAAGCGCAGGAAGAGGGAAGAGGATGAGCGAGGGTCTCCTCGCCCTTTTAAAGTCTTTGGGCGGGGCTTCAGTGGGTGGTGGCACACCCTTCTGCTCGCTCGGGCAGACTTTAAGAAAAAAATTATTAAAGAGATTAATAATTTGGCATTAAATTTGGTCAGTCTGGCAAATCAGTTTTCCCACACAACCCGTTTAACACACATCGTAATTAATGCATCATAAACTAACTTGGGAGGTAACTTCTACTTGTCTAATCTGACTGAACTGAGAGATATTGATTATCTTTCATTCTTTATGGAGTACAAATGAAATAGGATGTTCATACACACAAAGATATAACATGAATCATTCGTAGTTCAGTTGTCTGTCAAGAATTATCATGGTATAAATGTGTAAAATGTGGTTACTTATGTGAATTGTCACTAAGGATAGTTCCAAGTTTCACCACTTGGCGGTGCTGTTGCTCCATCTAGACGTTCCAGGAAGGGCGAGGCGCCAGAATACCCTTTGTGATTGATAAGAAGTCATGAACATTCCTTTGATCGGTCATTTGTGTATTCCAAATCATTGGAGCCATTTGTTCGGGCTCCAAGAAGACGGGCTTGAATATACTCCTTCGGCAGACGCATAAATTCCTTTGTCACCTGGTCAGCGGCTTCAAAAGAGCCTTGTTGGTGGTTGGATGACCACCTGCAGAGCTAACCAAGCCTGGATCCTGTCTGGGCAGTGGAATATTTATGCGACTGCAGAGAATTTGCTTTAGGAGAAGCAAACTTTAAAAAAAAATTAGAGGGTGGATTGGGCCATCGGCCATAGTTGTTACAAGGCTTTGCTTAACCTTAAAAACACATGTTGTCATTCTACATGTTATGTGGATGGCTTATGTTTGCCCAGAGGCTGAAAATGAAAATTAGCTTTGACTATATGCATGTTGAAGCAAGAAGTTAAATTTCAGGAACCTCCTGCACTTCCAACCACGGTAGCTATTATAGAGACAGCTACGTGGACTTCACTAACATCAAAATAATAAAATGAGCTCAGGGAAGAACGGGGAAAAAAAACACTTATTTCTGATCGACTCCTTGCATAATGCATATGCACATTCAGTTTTCCAACTATCAGGCTGCAGTCCACAGAAGCAGCCTTGAATCTAAGCCTGTTCCTGCCCCTGCAAAGATGGATGGATGGATGGATGGATGGATGGATGGATAGAATAAGATAGAATAGCCTTTTTTTTTGTCATTGTAACATTAAGATACGAACAAGATTTTGTTGCTCCCTCGTGCAAAATTACAATAATGATCAATATACAATATGGAATAAATAAAGTAATAAAAGGGCAGATTAAATATGCGCATTGTTATAATAAATTTCCCAGTAGTGTAAAGTGCACGATAAATAGTCATTTAAATGATGAGGATGAGTATGAGTTGAGTCCTGCAACCGCTCTTGGATTAAAACAGTTTTTGCATCTGTTTGTCCTTGATTTCAGTGACTTGTAACCCCTGCTCGAGGGTAACCTGGGATTTACACCGGATGCGGCTGCGGTGCGGTTGCGGTGCCTTCTGGCGACGCAACCAATTAGATTCCATTCATTCGAATGGTGCAATTTACACCGCTTGCGTGTGCGTTGCCTGTCGACTATGTCTCAGCTGCGGCGTGCCGCAGCCCTCCCGCAAGGATAGACCTATTTTCTATTTTTGCCGGACGCCGCATCCGTCGGCCTCCGGCAAATGGCAAGCTAGCACAAAAGACATCGAGCGGGACAGGAAGACTGACACAGTTTCAAAATAAATTTCCGGTTACCTTTCAAAATAAAACACTCGCCAGCTCCTATTTTGCAAGCATGTCAGCAAAACGTGATGTGGGCGGGCCTGGAGTTAACGGGCGAGGTGCTCATTCACGGTTTAGACACCACCGAACATGGACAAGGAGAGGTTTATATTGGAGGTGGAAAGCCACAAAATAATAAAAGTCCACCTCTCTTTCTGCTTCTCTGTTGAGCACAGACTTTGTGTGTGTTTGTCGTTTTTAATGCCACATGATCGCACGCGGTTACGGACGACACGGTGGGAAGTGGTCGGCAACGGAGCTGCCAGACCACAGCTGTGCGAAGCCGGTGTGAGTTGGCCAAAAAAAGAGTCTCGTGCATCATTGTTTGATTTTGCATATGTGTTCTTAGGTGTCTGTTGCTGTTGCTTTGTGTATGAGGCTCTTGGGGGCTGAGGCCGTGTGTCTGGCGCAGCTCTCTGCTGTTGCCGGGGCAACGAATATGTCTCCCTCTTGGGAGCTAGCTGTGGGCCAGCATATGCAGCTCTCCGAGACTGCTGAGCATAAGCCTCTCTCTGTGGGATAGGTTGAGGTGTCTTAGGGGTGGACTGACGCTGCTGGTCGCTCTCACGACGGTTGTTGGCAGGTGCTTCCTTTCTCCTCTCATTATAATGCTTCGTCAGCCTATCCCATTGTTTGATTGAATTTTCAATTTTAGCCACCGTGCTTTCAGGTCCCATTTTAACAAACATGGCTTGGTTCGGTTTATCAGCTGCCAATACAGCCAATATGTATTTGGAACTATTATCTACTCGATAAGCGATCTTTAAGGTATCTCTGACCCCGGGTTTTCACCGGATGCGGTTGCGGTGCGGTTGCGGTGCGGTGCGTCTTGACTGCGTGCTCCGGACGGGTCAATTTTTTTGTCCATCCGCACAGCTGCGGTCCGGCAGCTCCGTCGCCGCCCACTTCGCAACGTGCCTCGCGGGACCGCGCGCGCGATCATGTGGCATTTCACAACGACAAACATAAAAAAAGTCTGTGCTCAACAGAGAAGCAGAAAGAGAGGTGGACTTCTTTTGATTTAACCTTTTCTTCTTCTTCTGCTATGAGATTCCATGCAGCATCCTTTTTTTGGTTGTCCTTGTAAAGTATATTAATAACGAGAGTCGGGTCAGTGCGGGTCCACTCTTTATTTCTGTCTTCCGCGTCCGGCTGCCGCTCAGTACGGCAAGCGAGACGGGCACAACAAGCAATCGCGAACATCAAACTCACAATTAATTACAGTCCTTATAAAAAGGATGTGCCATGTCATATATTATTTTGTGGTTTTCCACCTCCAATATAAGCCTCTCCTCGTCCATGTTCGCTGGTGTCTAAACCGTGAATGAGCACATGGCCCGGCGACGCCCACGTCACGTTTTGCTGAAAAACTTGCGAAATAGGAGCTGGCGAGTGTTTTATTCTGAAAGGTAACCGGAAATTTATTTTGAAACTGCCTCGGTCTTCCTGTCCCGCTCGATGTGTTTTGTGCTAGCTTGCCATTTGCCGGAGGCCTACCGCTGCGGCGTCCGGCAAAAATAGAAAATAGGTCTATCCTTGCGGAAGGCTTGCGGCACGCCGCAGGCCTTCCGCAGTCGACACGCAACGCACCCGCAAGCGGTGTAAACTGCACCATTCGAATGAATGGAATCTAATTGCTTGCGTCGCCGGACCGCACCGCAACCGCACCGCAACCGCATCCGGTGAAAACCCGGGGTAAGTATGACTCAAATAGTAAGAGAAAAGTGTTAAAGCAGGAAAGTGAAAGTGAAAGTGAAAAACTCTAAACCACATCTTGTCTTTCTTGATTTATTATTCGATTAATGGTCAAACCAATAGCAAAGCAAAATTGTTCAATAAGTAATATATTTTGATTAATGACAAGAGGTAATGATTCACACCATAATTTCAGACCAAACAAAATCACACGTACTCACAATTTGTTGCTCCTCACTCCAGATCATCAATTGAAGAAATACAAAAAGATAAAAAGAAGGGCAAAAGCTTTGAAAGAGAATTATTCCTTTGCTGGGTGGTCACGACAGGTAGCTATTCTGTGATGAACCACCTGGATCAAATTATCTTTAAGCTAAACTAATAGCTCAAAGAAGATAATTGAGGAAGTTGACCATTTACTCTCCCAGCTGTTTAATTTTAATAAAACTGATCAAAATAGGGGAAAACTATAATCTTCTAACAGCCAATCAAAACAATTTGTCAACCACAAATTACTCTTATCTTGATTGTTAGAAATACTTCCTCATTCAGCATGTGGGGATAAACGGGGCACAGAGCCAAATTCACTCCTCGACGGAGGGTGCTTTGCTCTTTTGTTTTTTGCGCAACCAGTTTCATTTTGTCTCTGCTAATTTATAACCTCGGATGCCGAATCATAGCATGACTAAGCAAGGGTGAACGTGTCCCAGCCAGTCTGTACTGGTTTTGACAGACTGCTGAGTTATAAGACATCTAGTGCTTACAAACGTTTTCAGTTCCTAAAATGGCCTGTTTTTGGGGACCTTCACGGAACCTGCTCTCCCCAGACTTCCCCTTTTAACTTGTGACCTTGCCAGTTTGGTTTATTCTGCAAAACACATTTATAGACAATGTCTAATTTTTATGCTGACAAACCACCTATGTTTTTAAAAATAAACTATACTTCCGGATGTGAATAAAACCCCTTCAAAGCTTTACACAACTTATTGCCCATAAAACACCAATACTGATTAATATGAATACAAAACTCAAACCAAACTCAAAATAAAAACACGTCATGTCAAAACCACATTTCTTGTCATCTCATTGTGACAGGCCTAACCTTCTTTCCCTACTCCATGTTAAGTATGTGTGTTATGACAAATTAGTGTGTGCCGTGTGTGTGTGTACTGTGTTACCGTAAATGGATGTATGTGTTATGTTCTATGCTGGCTTCTGGTTCATAAGTTTATTAACCAATTATGGGGCTTGTTTAAACGTTAATGAAGTTGACACTATACCAAAGATATTTCATACCAGTGCTGTGTGACATACCCGATTATCTCATATAATATTGTAACGCAGCGTTCATTTGTTAATACACATTACAAGATTTTATCATTCATGTTAGTGACATCACCTTAATTCATTAATATTTTGTTTTTGGTGGCATCTGCTCAGCCCTCAGCCCGTGTTATCTGTCAAGATCTACTTTTCCCCATTCAGTTTTAATGGGACTGACACTGAATTTTTTCATTTATAATTCATCCAAAATTTCTCATTTGTAATTGTGGGATGCTGAAAGCACATATGTTGTTTCTAACCTTTACTGTGGGATGCTGTTGTTTCTAACCTTTATTATTATTATACTTATTGTGGGATGCTGAAAGCATCCCACATATGTTGTTTCTAACCTTTATTATTCTTATTATACTTAATATTGTTATTATTATTATAGCATTTTATTCTCAACACTTTTTGCAATCAAACTACTCCTACATTATACTTCCGATTTACACCGTTCAAATTTCAACTTGCTGACAAAATTCACGCCTTTTGGGGTATTTATCGTTTTACTCCATATTACTTACAGTACTCGCATAATTTCATGTTTCTTCAAAATTTCTTCAGAAATTGCTTAGTCTAGTTGTGGGATGCTGAAAGCATCCCACATATGTTGTTTCTAACCTTTATTATTATTATACTTATTATTATTATTATAATGAATTCGTTCAATGACACATTCACTGCTTCCATTTCACAACACTTCAATGATGCCACCAAGTCTTCTGTGGGTCAGTGGATAGATTGGCAGTGCAGTAGCTCATTGAACAGTAAACAGGAGGTGAGGGTTCGATACCAGTCTCAGACTGGTTGAATTTAAACTTCAGTCTTTTCATTTATAATTCATTCATAATTTCTCATATGTAATTTACAGCCAATGTATCTTTCTTTATTAATTTAACATACGTTTTATTTAATGCATTCTGGTTCAGCAAGACATCTCTCAATTACATTTCGCACTTCAATGATAACAACAGCATTCTGCTATTAGCAGTCAGCTTAGCATTCAGCTATTAGCATTCGGCTTTCAGCATCCCACGCAATTTCTTCAGAAATTGCTTAGTCTAGTTATTATTGTGGGATGCTGAAAGCATCCCACATATGTTGTTTCTAACCTTTATTATTGTGGGATGCTGAAAGCATCCCACATATGTTGTTTCTAACCTTTATTATTGTGGGATGCTGAAAGCGTTTGAAAGCGTTACTTACAGTACTCGCATAATTTAATGTTAAAGATCCACTTTTCCCCATTCAGTTTTAATGGGACTGACACTGAATTTTTTCTAAGTCCCATTTTCCACGCCCACTTCCATACATACAACAGACCATCTTGACTTGCTTTCAGATATTGCTTCGTGGCGCAGTTGGGAGAGTGCATGTACAGAAAGCAGGAGGTCGCAGGTTCAAAGCCCACCGCCGACTGTACATTGCACATATGTCTGTGGCAATTACATAAACAGATATTAAGTATACCAACTGACTATCACACCAGGAAATGCGTTATACTGACATGATCAAACACATGTGTCCCAAATCAGCGCTGATGACTTTCAGCGTCAGGTGACACTTTGAATTACAAATACGCCAATTCGCTCTGCTGCTCACAGGTCGGGTGGCTCACTGGCTTAAGCGCTTGCATAGCAAAGACAGCCCTACGAATGGTTCGCTGGTTCAAACCTCGGATGGAGCAACTTTTGGACATGGACATACTTCTTTTTTTTTTTTTAGTTAAAACTAAAACTTTCTTCTTTTCATTTATAATTCAACCATAATTTCTCATTTGTAATTTACAACCAATTTATCTTTCTTTATTTAACATACATTTTATTGCATGTTCAGACACATTCGCTGCTTCCATTTCACAACACTTTAGTGATGCCACCAAGTCTTCTGTGGGTCAGTGGATAGATTGGCAGTGCAGTAGCTCATTGAACAGTAAACAGGAGGTGAGGGTTCAAATTCAATCTCAGGCTGGTTGAATTTCAACTTCAGCCTTTTCATTTATAATTCATTCATAATTTCTCATATGTAATTTACAGCCAATGTATCTTTCTTTATTAATTTAACATACGTTTTATTTAATGCATTCTGGTTCAGCAAGACATCTCTCAATTACATTTCACACTTCAATGATAACAATAGCATTCTGCTATTAGCAGTCAGCTTAGCATTCAGCTATTAGCATTCGGCTTTCAGCATCCCACGCAATTTCTTCAGAAATTGCTTAGTCTAGTTATACTTATTATAGCATTTTATTCTCAACACTTTTTGCAATCAAACTACTCCTACATTATACTTCCGATTTACACCGTTCAAATTTCAACTTGCTGACAAAATTCACGCCTTTCGGGCTATTTATCGTTTGACTTCATATTACTTACAGTACTCGCATAATTTAATGTTAAAGATCCACTTTTCCCCATTCAGTTTTAATGGGACTGACACTGAATTTTTTCTAAGTCCCATTTTCCACGCCCTCTTCCATACATACAACAGACCATCTTGACTTGCTTTCAGATATTGCTTCGTGGCGCAGTTGGGAGAGTGCATGTACAGTAAGCAGGAGGTCGCAGGTTCAAAGCCCACCGCCGACTGTACATTGCACATATGTCTGTGGCAATTACATAAACAGATATTAAGTATACCAACTGACTATCACACCAGGAAATGCGTTATACTGACATGATCAAACACGTGTTCCAAATCAGCGCTGATGACTTTCAGCGTCAGGTGACACTTTGAATTACAAATACGCCAATTCGCTCTGCTGCTCACAGGTCCGGTGGCTCACTGGCTTAAGCGCTTGCATAGCAAAGACAGCCCTACGAATGGTTCGCTGGTTCAAACCTCGGATGGAGCAACTTTTGGACATGGACATACTTCTTTTTTTTTTTTAGTTAAAACTAAAACTTTCTTCTTTTCATTTATAATTCAACCATAATTTCTCATTTGTAGCATCCCACATATGTTGTTTCTAACCTTTATTATTATTATTATTATACTTAAACTTATTATTATAGCATTTTATTCTCAACACTTTTTGCAATCAAACTACTCCTACATTATACTTCCGATTTACACCGTTCAAATTTCAACTTGCTGACAAAATTCACGCCTTTCGGGCTATTTATCGTTTGACTTCATATTACTTACAGTACTCGCATAATTTAATGTTAAAGATCCACTTTTCCCCATTCAGTTTTAATGGGACTGACACTGAATTTTTTCTAAGTCCCATTTTCCACGCCCACTTCCATACATACAACAGACCATCTTGACTTGCTTTCAGATATTGCTTCGTGGCGCAGTTGGGAGAGTGCGTGTACAGTAAGCAGGAGGTCGCAGGTTCAAAGCCCACCGCCGACTGTACATTGCACATATGTCTGTGGCAATTACATAAACAGATATTAAGTATACCAACTGACTATCACACCAGGAAATGCGTTATACTGACATGATCAAACACATGTGTCCCAAATCAGCACTGATGACTTTCAGCGTCAGGTGACACTTTGAACTACAAATACGCCAATTCGCTCTGCTGCTCACAGGTCGGGTGGCTCACTGGCTTAAGCGCTTGCATAGCAAAGACAGCCCTACGAATGGTTCGCTGGTTCAAACCTCGGATGGAGCAACTTTTGGACATGGACATACTTCTTTTTTTTTTTTAGTTAAAACTAAAACTTTCTTCTTTTCATTTATAATTCAACCATAATTTCTCATTTGTAATTTACAACCAATTTATCTTTCTTTATTTAACATACATTTTATTGCATGTTCAGACACATTCGCTGCTTCCATTTCACAACACTTCAGTTATGCCACCAAGTCTTCTGTGGGTCAGTGGATATATTGGCAGTGCAGTAGCTCATTGAACAGTAAACAGGAGGTGAGGGTTCAAATTCAATCTCAGACTGGTTGAATTTAAACTTCAGTCTTTTCATTTATAATTCATTCATAATTTCTCATATGTAATTTACAGCCAATGTATCTTTCTTTATTAATTTAACATACGTTTTATTTAATGCATTCTGGTTCAGCAAGACATCTCTCAATTACATTTCACACTTCAATGATAACAATAGCATTCTGCTATTAGCAGTCAGCTTAGCATTCAGCTATTAGCATTCGGCTTTCAGCATCCCACGCAATTTCTTCAGAAATTGCTTAGTCTAGTTATACTTATTATAGCATTTTATTCTCAACACTTTTTGCAATCAAACTACTCCTACATTATACTTCCGATTTACACCGTTCAAATTTCAACTTGCTGACAATATTCACGCCTTTCGGGGTATTTATCGTTTGACTTCATATTACTTACAGTACTCGCATAATTTAATGTTAAAGATCTACTTTTCCCCATTCAGTTTTAATGGAACTGACACTAAATTTTTTCTAAGTCCCATTTTCCACGCCCACTTCCATACATAGAACAGACCATTATGACCGTCTTTTTGATACTGCTCAGTGGCGCAGTTGGGAGAGTGCATGTACAGTAAGCAGCAGGTGATACGTTCAAAGCCACCGCCGACTGTACATTGCACATATGTCCGTGGCAATTACATAAACGGATATTAAGTTTACCAACTGACTATCATACCAGGAAATGCGTTATACTGGCATGGTTGAACACATGTGTTCCAAATCACTGCTAATGGGTCCGCATTAGATGACAGTTTCAAAGACAAATACGCCAATTTGTTCTGATTTGCAGCGAGCCCTATTAGCTCACCGGGTAAGTAACTTGCCTGTGGTTACATTTTTACACTAAAGCCCGGGTTCGAACCTCGGTAGGGAATTTTTTATTTTTTTTGTCACCCCCAATTTTCATTTCAGACATGGATATTTTCCAATTGTTTCACATAAAACAATGTACTAAACCTCAGTGCAATCACTTTTTTACGCTCATACTCCCTCGACACTGGCAAATGTCGAGCGCTCGCGACGAGAAGTGGCTCGATAAGTTGTGTCCACAGGATCCCAGTGAAAGAGATACAATGCTGCCATCTTCTGGCCAGAGTTAGTGGGTGTTTTCTTTTTTTCATCGTTTATGACTGAAATGTCATTTGCATGTTTACATTTTATCAGCAAAAAACAAAAAAACATATAAGATCATGATATTCAATGTGATCTAGCATGACTAAGTTTTTATCAACATTTTTTCCGGTTTCTAAGACACTTAAAATTGATTACTATAGATTTGGAGCAACCCACAACATCCTTCCTGCGTGGGTGAGCCGCGAAACACTGAGGACACGAATTAGAAGTTCACATGGTCGATCCTGGTGGAAGTCAGGTTTTTATTTTTTTATTTTTTTATATTTCAAATATAAATAACGGCAATTTATTCACAACACTTTAAATTACAAATACGCCAATTCGCTCTGCTGCTCACGGGGTTAAGCGCTTGAGCCAGGTGCATAGCGAAGACAGCCCTACGTGTGGTTCACCGGTTCAAATCCCCGATGGAGCAACTTTTTTTTTTTTTCTTTTTTTTTTTTTTTTTGCTGACTCTTCATTAGCATTCTGCTATGAGCAGTCAGCTTAGCATTCAGCTATTAGCATTCGGCTTTCAGCATCCCACGCAATTTCTTCAGAAATTGCTTAGTCTAGTTGTGGGATGCTGAAAGCATCCCACATATGTTGTTTCTAACCTTTATTATTATTATACTTATTATTATTATAATGAATTCGTTCAATGACACATTCACTGCTTCCATTTCACAACACTTCAATGATGCCACCAAGTCTTCTGTGGGTCAGTGGATAGATTGGCAGTGCAGTAGCTCATTGAACAGTAAACAGGAGGTGAGGGTTCGATACCAGTCTCAGACTGGTTGAATTTAAACTTCAGTCTTTTCATTTATAATTCATTCATAATTTCTCATATGTAATTTACAGCCAATGTATCTTTCTTTATTCATTTAACATACGTTTTATTTAATGCATTCTGGTTCAGCAAGGCATCTCTCAATTACATTTCACACTTCAATGATAACAACAGCATTCTG
Source organism: Festucalex cinctus (assembly GCF_051991245.1). NCBI lineage: Eukaryota > Metazoa > Chordata > Actinopteri > Syngnathiformes > Syngnathidae > Festucalex > Festucalex cinctus. Next base: position 781,072 of record NC_135413.1, read on the forward strand.
CTATTAGCAGTCAGCTTAGCATTCAGCTATTAGCATTCGGCTTTCAGCATCCCACGTAATTTATTCAGAAATAGCTTAGTCTAGTTATTATAGCATTTTATTCTCAACACTTTTTGCAATCAAACTACTCCTACATAATACTTCCAATTTACACCGTTCAAATTTCAACTTGCTGACAAAATTCACGCCTTTTGGGGTATTTATCGTTTTACTCCATATTACTTACAGTACTCGCATAATTTAATGTTAAAGATCAACTTTTCCCCATTCATTTTTAATGGGACTGTCACTGAATTTTTTCTAAGTCCCACTTTCCACACCCACTTCCATTCATACAACAGACCATCTTGACCGGCTTTCTGATACTGCTCAGTGGCGCAGTTGGTAGAGGGCATGTACAGTAAGCAGGAGGTCGCAAGTTCAAAGCCCACCGCCGACTTTATATTGCACATATGTCCGTGGCAATTACGTAAACGGATATTAAGTATACCAACTGACTATCACACCAGGAAATGCGTTATACTGACATGATCAAACGTGTTCCAAATCAGTGCTGATGGCTTTCAGATGACACTTTAAATTACAAATACGCCAATTCGCTCTGCTGCTCACAGGTCCGGTTGGCTCACGGGGTTAGGCACTTGAGCCAGGTGCATAGCAAAGACAGCCCTATGAATTGTTCGCCTTTTCAAACCCCGGATGGAGCAACTTTTTTTTTTTCCTCCAGTTTCGTTATAATACAAGTTATCATCTATTTCGTTAAATGTCATTTGACAAACTTTCTTCAAAATTAATCCATATTGCATAATGCATTCTATAATTTAATTGAAGTGATTGAACACGTGACCCCATTATTCAGCATCATGTGTCACTTTTCAATATAGATACACTATAAGCCATGAGTTTTGAGCCAGACAAGTTAGGTCAGTGGATAGCTTAGTTGCCTGCCGCATGGAGAACCTGGGTTCGAATACAGTGCGGGTAACTCTTTAGTAGGAATGCAATATTTAACCCTCGTGCCTTGAAACCAGTGGTACCCCCCTCGCAATTATTATAGCCAAATATGTAATGCTACTTTGAGGTGTGATAACTAAGTCAATTTTTAATATTTTTTTTATTTCAACCACTCAAAATGTTCATTGGCATCAGAACTATCCATACATATGAAGTTTTATTTTTTTTTTATGTATTCCCCCCTCTTAGGACAATACAAGCCCAAAGAATGGACTATGAAGAAAACGAACTGTGCTGTATACATGTATAAAAAATAAATAAAAAATTAATACTTCATATGATATATTAGAGCTTCGAATAAGGCAATAAGTTATAACAACAATTTTTTCAATGCATGCCAAATTTTTTGACAATGGCAATTTAACTCAGAACACCCCCCTCGCAATTATTATAGCCAAATATGTAATGCTACTTTGAGGTGTGATAACTAAGTCAATTTTTAATATTTTTTTTATTCCAACCACTCAAAATGTTCATTGGCATCAGAACTATCCATACATATGAAGTTTTATTTTTTTTTATGTATTCCCCCCTCTTAGGACAATACAAGCCCAAAGAATGGACTATGAAGAAAACGAACTGTGCTGTATACATGTATAAAAAATAAATAAAAAATTAATACTTCATATGACATAATTAGAGCTTCGAATAAGGCAATAAGTTATAACAACAATTTTTTCAATGCATGCCAAATTTTTTGACAATGGCAATTTAACTCAGAAAAATCCCCTCGCGAATATTTTAGCCAAATAAGTAATTCTACTTTGAGGTGTGATAACTAAGTCAATATTTAATATTTTTTTTATATTTCAACCACTCAAAATGTTCATTGGCATCAGAACTATCCATACATATGAAGTTTTATTTTTTATTTTTTATGTATTCACCCCTCTTAGGACAATACAAGCCCAAAGAATGGACTATGAAGAAAACTAACTGTGCTGTATACATGTATAAAAAATAAATAAAAAAATAATATTTCATATGACATAATTAGAGCTTTGAATAAGGCAATAAGTTATAACAACAATTTCTTCAATGCACGTCAAATTTTTTGACAATGGCAATTTAACTCATAAAAATCTCCTCGCGATTATTTTAGCCAAATCAGTAATTCTACTTTGAGGTGTGATAACTAAGTCATTTTTTAAATATTTTTTTTCTTTCAACCACCCAAAATGTTCATTGGCATCAGAACTACCGTTGGGAAGCTGCACGTCCCCCGCGGCTTTCAGGGACGTGCTCATATGTTCGTTTATGTTTATTTTGTAGAAGTACTTACTTGCCAACTTGCATTTGCAGCTTTTTGTGTCTCCGATCGCCGTTCTTTTACTTAGATCCAGGAAGCTCATGCCTCTTGCACGTTAGCCAAATGTGTTGTGAATACAAACTAGCCGAATAAAAATCTAAGCTTAGCACTTTCACACGTAGAAATGCAACGGCCAGATAAGATAACCGACGAGGAATTCATCTCGACAACCGTTACATGTTACACTTCATAAGTTGCAAAAAAAAACGTTTTTTTTGTTTTGTCTTATCCCTTCTGCTTATTGTTTTCACCGATCCATGCTCCTTGCCATGTTTTGAAGAATGCACGAAGGGAAATACGTCACCTCCACGTTGGACGCACGTTTGGCCACAATGGCACGCCTCCCCCCTGCAGGCGCTCCGGAGCAAATAGCAATGGTCGACTGAAGTTCAAAATGGATGATCGAACTGCGCATGCGTGTGGAATATGCACGCTATCAATTCTAAAGTTCTAAAGTGAAGAAAGAGAAAAAAATATAAATAACAGCCTTCACACACTGAGGAAAACCGCTGTATTGCAACGACGCCCCCCTCTAACAGTGGCTCATTTTGGGGACACAACAACGACAAACAGCATTGCCATTCGACCCCTCCCACTAGGGAACGTGCCTCCAGCAGGTTAGTAAGAGGGCGTGCTATGTCAGCAAAGTGTTCAATGAACTGGCGCAAATAGTTGCACACGCCAAGGAAGCTGCGCAGTTTTGACACATCGGTGGGGGTTTTGATGTCAAGAAGGCCTTGAATACGGCTTGATTGTGGTTCAATCCCGTTTGGCCCGACCAAGATCCCCACGTAGTTGACCTTCGTGCGACACCACTGACCTTTCAGGAGGGACAGTTTGGCGCCTGCAGAAGACAGCTGTCCAAGAACGTGGTCGATTTCCATCAAGTGGTCATTCAAAGAGGAGCTCCTCATCATAATGTCATCGACATAAATGAGTTTGCCCCTGGCGGCGGCGTCAGGGCACGCCTTGTTGAGGAAGATGTTAAATTCGGCTGGCGAGTTGGCGTAGCCGAATGGACACCGGTTGAAAGTGTACTGTTTGTTGCCAAAGGTGAATGCCAACTTGTATTGATCCCTGGGGTCTACTGGGATCGTCCAGAACCCCGAAGCCACATCAATGGTGGTGAAGAATTTGGCATCTCAAACCTTGGGAAGTTCCTGTTCAAGTTGTGTCATGGGCCATCGCGAAAGAGGAACCTGTTGGTTCAGTTTGCGATAGTCAATGGTTGGTCTCCATGTGCCGTTTGGCTTCAAGACTGGCCACAATGGACCGAATAGGTGCTGTTGCAGGGGCGAATGATGCCCTTTTCCAGCATGGCGTTTATAGTCTTCTGTACTTGTTCATAAGAAGGAATCTTGTACTGGCGCACGAAAGTTGGAGGAGCGCCGGGCTGAGTCGGGATGCGGACCACATTTAGTGCCGTCAACCCGCAATCCAAGGAGTCCTTGGCAAAAGAGGGTGTGTATTTTATTAACACCGTGCGCAAACGTTCGCGGTCCTGTTCGGACCGGAGCGCGTCGGCGCGGTGATGAACTTCTTGGAGATGCTCCTCGAACTCTGGGTACGGTTGAAGGTCCCCATTTGGAGTCGTGGTTGGTTGAGGTGTCTCTGGGTTTCCAGAGGGAATGCTAGAGGGCGCTGGAGGCAACGCGCTCAAGGCATAAATCACCAGTTGTTGGTCTGTCCCCAGGTCCACCCGGACGATGTCTTCATCGTTGGTGGGACCGGCAGGGTTGACCGTAACAAGCTGAGATGGGCTGGTAAATCTTTGGCCACCGGTGTCTTCAGTCAAGAACAAGTCAGATGGGATGTGTCCAACCACAGGCACCGTTAGAGTGAAGTCGTGGAAGTCGGAACGGATGAGCAGGCCCAGACGGGTCGCTTTTTGTATGCGAACGTCGTACGCAAGGGGGTTGTGAACCAAGATCAGAGTGGTGAGGGAGGCGTCCCCGATGGGCGTGCCCTCCAAGAGTAACGACAGGTTCATGAATTCCGATGAAGGTTGAAAGAAGGCGGAGCGAGCATTCAAGACCTGGTTTGCTCGCGTCACCAAGCAAATCGGAATGTTGATCGTGGTCGCCGGAGCGATCACTTCATCCTCGTTTAAGACTTCGCAAGCATCTGGGGTGGTCTGCCCGGACTTCATGTTTGGAAGACTGGGAACACAAGCTAGAGTTTCCGAGTTGGTGAGGGACCACAGCACGTTGTTGATGGTGTCCACATGGACGGCAAGACGAACAAGCAAATCTGCACCAACAAAAAGGGTGTGAGGCTCGTCCGGGACAACCAAGAAGTAGTGGATCAGTGAGTGCTGCTTCCACTGAAGGTTTAAGGCGCACACACCCACTGCGGTTATTATGAGAGCAGGTTCCGTGTTCAACGGAAACCGGCAAGACCAGGAGACGAAAAGAATGTTCGGGTCGAGATCTCGCAAGTTGTCAGCGAATGCTGCAGAAATGGCTGATTTGTCAGCCCACAAGGCGAGGACAGCGTCAAGAACGGGTGCACCTTGCACGTGGACACCTCCGATGATGCGCGGGGCGTACCCTGCATCAGGCGGTTGTGGGTCAAGGTCACAAAGGAAGGTGTCATGGCTTCTCAGCCGGTCCTTTGTTGGGGACGCGAGGGGTCCGGCCTTGGACTGAGTGGTGTCCCAGCTCTCTGTGGGGGCGTCTGCTTCCCCGTGGGGTGGCTGCACCCGAGTCACAGTGCAGAGCTGAGCCTGGTCAGGGCCCGAAGGAAATGTCGGCAGGGCCTTCCACACCTGGGCCCAAATCTGGAGTCTCTGGTAGTCTATGATGGGTTGGAAGCGGAACAACAGGTCTTGGCCAATAAGAAGGGGGACTGACTCAATGGGTCCCACATAGACTGGATGAATGAATTCCATGGGGCCAATGGACCAGTGTCCCATCGCGACAGACTCCAGCTTTGTGTTAGTAGGTGAGAAGGCGCTAACGGTAAGTGGGCACCGCCGTAGGCGGAACGGTCGACTGTTAGCTTGTGACACCGCGCGGAGTTGTTCGAACACCGTGTTGGACATCACCGTGATGTCTGCGGCGGGATCTACAAGGGCTTCGTAGGTTAGAGCTCGCTCCAGGATGACGCTCAGATAGAATTTACGAGCTATCCCCCTGGTGGTGAGATCCCCTAAAAGCTGTTGGAACGGTCTCACGTCATCGGTTGATCGCGATACATGCGGGTCAGCTGTAGTATTTGGATCAACCTGCAGTACCAATATTGTTGAGTCAGAAGGCGGTTTAGTAGGTGTCTGAGTGTCGGCTACTGGAGGCCCCTCTAGTGACCTCTGCTGGTGGGTCACTTCAGTGGGCATCCGGCCGTCGGTTAGTCGTAACGACGGGTCTTTTGACGAGTCTTTTGACAATTTCAGGAGTGCCTTCCATATGCCGTCGGCAACTGCATTGTGGTCGGTCTCGGAGTCGACCTGGGGGTTCGGGACTTGCGGCAGGATTCGGTTGCTGGCGCGCGTTCGACTTTATCACGTTTTGGATGATAGCGCGAATCGGGCTTACCTTTCGCAAATTTGGAGCGCCAGCGGTCGTCAGCTTGCTTTTCTCCGTCCGATTTCTCGTCAAACGAGTAGTCGGTTTTGGAGCGTGGTTTCCTGTTTCGCGGGGCGCGGGACTGGTTTAACTTTTTTGATCTAGCCTGGTCTTCCCTCGGAGCATAGGAGCAAGCTCCCTCCATCTCCGAAGGAAGACCCACGTCCACTTTATAAATTCCTGCGTCGCCTCCCTTGGGGGCGGATAATTTTAGCTTTGCATAGCCCCTAGCTGCTAAGTCACGCAGCTGCGAGCTATTCAGTGTCTCAGGACACAAAGCCAGTCCCAAGTAGTGGTTAAGGTTTTGTTGGAGGTTTCGGACAAACAACATTTTAAAACCAGAATCTTCCTCCATGCTGGGTTCGTTTCGAGTCCCAAAATAGGCATCGCAAAGACGACTATAGAAAGCCTGAGGAGACTCCTGCTTTCCCTGTTTGACGAACATGGCGGCTTCCATGCCCGACAACCCGGGAGAGCCGTCAAACTCGCGTGAGATGGCTTGGTGCAGTGCCAAGGGGTCAGACAACACATCAGAGGGCTGCCGTTCCAGCAGTCTATTGACTGCTCGGCTGGACGTCATTTTGATCAAGTACAACTTATCTTCCACGGTTGCCGTTGGGAACCTCTGGAGATGATAGTTGATGTCTTTCAAGTACTTTGTTGTGTTGTGTAGGGGTGGGAATCTCTGACATGAGGCCGATTCGATATGTATCTCGATACACAGGTTGCGATTCGATTGAAAAACGATTATCTTTCAGAACAGAACGGTTCGATACGGTTCGATTAAGTTTGGGAACGATACAATTTTCGATTCGATACGATTAATTTCAATATTCAAAACTTATAGTGACATCTGTTGCTTGTAAACATTAATCTTAAAACACCACAAATTTTCACAATATCTACAAATGTGTTAAAAAAGAAGAACAACAATGTCTTCTATATTTTTATATATTGAATCAATTATTTAAATGGACCGGAACAAAGGGCTGGGCGATATGACTGAAAAATGTATCAGTTTAAATATTTCTTAGTCGTTATTGACAGTTATAATTGTTTTTTGTTTTGTTTTTTTAAATTCAAAATCAGGATCAGGAAAACAAAAGGCTGATAATTCAATTTGAAATATAAATATTTAACCTTTAAAAAGACACCCACACAATTAAACAGAATATGTCCACATTGTGAAGTATTTCAGAAACATAAATTTAAGACATGAAATAAACCTACCGTCCAGCCAAAATAAATATGAAGCCACCTTATGGAACAATAAATCTATCAAACACATTTTAACCACTTAATATATCCAAAAATATTTCCAAAAGTGCCCTAACCTTTTTATCAACAATTTTTCTTTTTAACAATTTTTGTTTTTCTTTGCCATCACATAAATTTTTGGTTAATGTATGACATCTTTTTTGTTTTTTTTTAATCTGAGACACGATGATGACCACAGAATCACTACTGTTTATGTTTTGTTTTTTGGGCTGTCGTTCATTTTGCGTTTGATGACGTAATCACGGGCACGTCTCAGTTCTCCGTTCTGCTGCTCATGCTAGTTGTGTACTTTGACAGGGAGCCACAAACTGAGAAATGAGATACTTGCAGTGTGCTTTTAGCTTAGCTGTGGGACATACCTGTGTCGTTTGAATCCATGCATTGGATCGTCACGGGAGTTATTCTTTTTGGCTCGCGCGCAGTACCAACGCCGGCCCGGGACATACAAGTGCACCGAGAGGACTCGATAGCCATGGGAAATACCGAGATGTGAGGCACCGGCTTCTGCTAACTGTCTCCACTGTTGCATGTTGTCACTCGTTGTGCGCAACTGCGCGCGTGCCGTGTCGCGAGCACGGCGCTGACGGTAGGCGGCCCCCCTCCCCCCCAAAAAAGGTGCGTAACGTCTTTGCATTATGTTTACAACATCCGGGGAAGGAAGCGTCTGAGCGCTACTTTGCTCGCTCTCTGTAAACACGGAAGTAGCTTGAATAGTGACGCTACTGAAACGTAAACAAAACAAGTAGAGCACGGCGCAGAACTCTTGCTATTGTTATGAAAACCATAAAGCCTCACTCGCAACCGATTCACAGCAACGCGATATCCGGTCCACAGCTTTACAAGCAATGTATCGAAGGATTCCCGGCGGATTTTGTATCGGTTGACAAGTCTGCTACCGATACGGCCGTTTAGCTCCCCTTGACGACCGATGGTTCGGTCGAATCGGTTTTTTGTCCCACCCCTAGTGTTGTGGGACCCCCCTGGTTTCGGTTCGAATTTGGCTATGTTTCGACCCAGCTTGTCCAAATCTTTCCAGGCCACGGCCATCTCTCTCTCCAACGGGGGAGTCGACATGGGTCCACGTTGGAAACTGTCAACACTTGATGGCCCTAAATCGTGTGGGGACGCGGCCATTGGCGGTGCCAGGCCTCAAGCGGCGGTGGTCACTGGCGGCGTCCTCCAGGCTGTTCCGGACTCAGGTGGCAGTTTGAGCTGTGGTGCTGTGGCTCTGGGATCAGGAGGTCTGTGTGGGGGTGGAGCTCCCGGCAGGGAGGCTCCTCTGGAGACCTCATTCAACTGCTGCGCGCGTTGCAACTCATGTTTAATATGAGCTAACTGTCTCATATTCCTGCTGGCACTGTTGTAGGCGGGTAACCTCGGCTTCAGTCAATGCTAATTTGGTTCGCAGGTCATATGAGCGGTCCACTTCGGCATTGCGTTCCTCCCGCAGAGTTTGTATCTGAACTTGGAGGCGCTTCACTTCGTCGGTTGACTGAGCTAGCGACGAACTAACCCGAAAGTAATTCGCTTCTGCTATCCGAAGTTGGTCTTTTGACGGTCGTTCAGTCAAGTCAGTCACCTCTGCTTTTAGTTTGTGAATTTCTATAATCATTTAACGCAAGCAGTCAATTGAGCCTACGAATGCGTTTAATCGGACGTGGATAATTTTTTTTTATTATCCTTGCGTACTAACGGTGACTAAAATCACTCAGTACAACGCTCGACACGGAATACAATTCAAAAAGCAATGTGTAGTAACATTGAATCAGAATTATCGCGGAGCAAGGACCACCGGCGTTACAGCAGCAGTGGGGGTCAGTTGTCCGTGTTGACAGCGGAGCAAGCTCAAGTGATCTGTGTCACTCCAAACACTGACTGACAGCTGACAGCCTGCGAGACTCACTCCCTTTCGGGGCGTCTGCAGGCGTGGCTCAAACTCGCCAACGAGAAGGAAGGGGGAGGTACTCAACCACGCCTCCACAAGCCACACAGCTCGACTTCACAAGGACTATGGCGCCACCTTGTGGAAATGCGTACACGGTACAGGTATGCAGCTAACGTTTTAGCGCCCTGTTAATCTGCTCGCCAAGAGCTGAAACTTGGAGTCGGCGGCTACAGAAAGCTCAATCACGACTCAAACTTCTCCCACATGGTGTAGGAGGACACGGGGAAAATGACTCGGACGTCGTTTACGTTGCTCGCGGTTAGCTACTCCGAAGCACGTAACTAAAGTCTGGTCAAAGCGATGCACATCGGCTGTCACCTAACTTCCCACAATTTCCGGAAACACAACAACACAAAGACAAACAACTTCAAATTCAGTCAGCTGAAATTTAAAAGTTGCACAACTCGAGTTCTATCACGTACGTTTTCAAATACAAGCCACTATTTTCTCAAACGGTGACCGGCTCTTTCTTTTCTTCCATCAATCAATCCCGTTATTCTTGTTTACTAATAGCAAGCCACTCCGGTGGTAACACACGCAAGATGGCGGCTAACAGACGCTCGATTCAACGCTGACGGGTAAAGTCAGTGCAGTTCTATGTAAGCAGAAATGTTTACCTTTTTACACAGAGCCAAATGATTAGGTACACTACGTGAAATGTGTTTTACTTTTAAAGTCCAAAATCTTGTATTTTCAAGTGGATCTTCTTATGTTGTATAGCCTCACACGGCCGGCACCACTATGTAGCGATAATTGGTTCGTCTTTTGGACGAATTAATAATCTGGACGTTACAGAGGTAAATTATATTTACTTCGATAACCTCTAGGGGCACCACGTTGGCTTTGCTTTGGGTTAACAGGAGCAAACAACGACCAAAATCCTTTCTTCATCAGTCGTTTATAATCTAAAGTCACCACACTCGATATTCAGTGGTTCGTTGTACTAACAAAAGAATAATAATCCACTCGGAAACACAGATGACTTAGGCGGAATAGAGTTAATAAAACATGCATTTATTCACGATTGCTACACTACAGAATCAAAACACTGCCTATCTAACTATTCTATCGTCAGAAGAAAAGAAATAAATCTAATGAAAATAAGGAAGGAATACGAATAAATAAGGAAACAGGAAAAGAAAAATTTGACCTGCCAGATCTGTGATATGTTTCAAACGTAAGTTACAACAGGGGTACGCCGAGTTGGAAATCACGCGCACACTTAGCAGAATGGGTTTGCGTCGAACGAGCAGAAACGGGCGGTCTTGTGAAAAAGGGGGAAAAATAGTCAATTCCACAGGTGAGCAAGGGAGGGCTGACGTAGTTGCGCGGCTCGTCCCTTGATTAGTCGGCGACTCGGCGAGGTTGATTCTCCGGCGAGGTTGGTTCTGCCAGACAGCTGTCCGACTCCAGGTTTTGGAGCTCGGACCGCTACGTGCCGGCGTACGGGGAAGGCCGGCTGTTGGAGGTGAGCTGGCACCGCGGTGGGGTGCCACTGAATAGCAGGTCAGGTGCGGGGCGGCTTAGGTGCACAACCTTGAGTCCGGCGGTACGTTGCAAGTGTACCCCGGGGTCACGGAGCTCGCTGCTGGCGGGCAATCACCGATGGTGAAGGGAAAAAAGGGAACACAAGAAAAAAAGGGGAGTAAAAGAGTCTTTGGGGTCAGCGTTGCAGTTTGCACCTGCTTTGGCGTGGCGTGGAGTGAGTGTCTGCTCTCGTGGCAACGGTTGCTGCCCAAAAAAAGGGCCACGTGGTTGGCAAGTTTCTTGGAACAAAGAGTCGGAGCAGGCTGGGAAACTTGCAGGTAGTTGGCCTGAGGATGGTCAGAGAGCGATCGGGAAGAGGCATCGGAAGAGGATGTTGGAAGAGAGAGAGCGAGGGGGTCCCCTCGTCTTTTTAAAGTCTATGGGCGGGGCTTCAGTCGGTGGTGGCACACCCTTCTGTTCGCTCACGCAGACTTTAAAAAAAATAAAAAAATATTAAAGGGATTAATAATTTGGCATTAAATTTGGTCAGTCTGCAAAATCAGTTTTCCCACACAACCCGTTTAACACACATCGTAATTAATGCATCATAAACTAACTTGTGAGGTAATTTCTTTTTGTCTAATCTGACTGAACTGAAAGATATTGTTTACCTTTCATTCCTTATGGAGTACAAATGAAATAGGACGTTCATACACACAAAGACATAACATGAATCATTCGTAGTTCAGTTATCTGTCAAGAATTATCATGGTATAAATGTGTAAAACGCGGTTGCTTGTATGAATTGTCACTAAGGATAGTTCCAAGTTTCACCACTTGACGGTGCTGTTGCTCCATCTAGACGTTCCAGGAGTGCCCCCTGGAAGGGGCGCGACGCCAGAATATTCTTTATGATTGATAGGAGGTCATGAACATTCCTTTGATCAGTCGTTTGTATATTCCAAATCATTGAAGGCGTTTTCTCGGGCTCCGGGAAGGCGGGCTTGTACACTCCTTCGGCAGACGAATAAATTCCTTTGTCACCTGGTCAGCGGCTCAAAAGAGCTTTGTTGGTGGTTGAATGACCACCTGCAGAGCTAACCAAGCTTAGATTCTGTCTGGGCTGTGGAATGTTTATGCAACTGCAGAGAGGTTGCTTTAGAAGAAGCAAACCCCCCAAAAAATTAGAGGGTGGACTGGGCCATAGGCCATAGTTGTTACAACCCGATTGACTTCAAACTTGGGCTGTACCATCTCAACACCTGGGACAACATCATGGTAAAAAATCTAAAGTTTTTGACATACTATATGAAGGGGGCGTGGCATCAAATTTAGAGTTGAAAAATTCTTACTAAACGAAGCATTGCCGGTTGTATGTTTAATCTAGAGCTATGAAAATTTGTACACATATGTAACAGGCTATGACCTACAAAAAACTCTGTTTGAAACATATGCTCAACCTAACAGGAAGTCCACCATTTTGATTTATTTTGGAACGTGTTGCCATTTTGTTGGCCATTTCATAGGGGTCTTATTTTAACGAACTCCTCCTAGTGTTTTTCCGATCATCTTCAAACTTGGTGTGATTCATCTTCAGATGTTGAAGATGAAAAGTTATTGAAAGCTTTGTATTTCGTCGCACGCTATTGTCGTGGCATGCACTTTTTGCAAAGGAAAAAAAATATCCTTAAAGAAGCATTCCCATTTGTACGAAGCAGCTAGAGCTACGAAAATTTGTAGACATATGTAACAGCCCAAGATGTACAAAAAAGTCTCTTGGTGCCCTGTGCTAAACCCAACAGGAAGTCCCCCAGGGGCCAGGCATCACATTTTGAGCTAAAAAACTCCTCTTTAACAAAGCATACCCGACTGTACGTTTCACCGAGAGTTGCCAAAATTTGTAGAGGTATATAACAGCCCTCGAGGTACAAAAAACTCTTTTTGAACCATATGCTAAACCTAACACGACGTCCGCCATTTTGATTTACTTTGGAATGTGTTGCCATTTTTTTGGCCATTTCATAGGGGTCATATTTTAATAAACTCCTCCTACAGAGTTTATCCGATCATCTTCAAACTTGGTGTGATTCATCTTAAGATGTTGAAAATGAAAAGGTATTGAAAGTTTTTTATTTCGTCACACTCTATTGTCGTGGCATGCACTTTTTGCAAAGGAAAAAAATCCTTCTTAATGAAGCATTCCCAGTTGTACGAAGCAGCTAGAGCGACGAAAAATTGTAGACATATGTAACAGCCCAGGATGTACAAAAAAGTCTCTTGGAACCATGTGCTAAACCAAACAGGAAGTCCGCCATTTTGATTTATGATGCGATTTGTTGCCATTTTTTGTGGCCTTTTTCAGGGGTCATAGTTTAACGAACCCCTCCTACAAAATTTATCCGACTGTCTTCAAACTTGGTGTGTTTCATCTTAAGATGTTTCAGATGCAAAGTAATCGAAAGTTTTTTATTTTGTCACACACTGTTGCCATAGCAATGCATTGTTTGTCAAGTGCTGCTTTTTTTTTTTTATACACATGAAAACTCATGAAACTTTGCAAACACATCAGACTTGTCATGAACATGAATTTTTAGAGATTTATTGTGCAATTTGCAATAAATAGCGCCCTCTAGACATTTTTATGAAGCATTCCAATTGTATGATTATGCCAGACCTACAAAAAGTATTATGTAGCCATTTGCCAAACCAAAGAGGAAGTCCGCTATTTTGATTTTATTTTGGGAATTATACATCATTTTTGGCCTTTTTCATTAAACTTTGCACAGACAAGGCATGGAAAAAACTAACATTTTAAATGGTCCTTGTTCCATGTAACAGTACCCCAACGTGCCAGTACCCTGACGTGCAAGTAACCCAACGTTGTGCTCAATAGTGCGCAAAAGCCCCCAGCTCCAACCAGTCACCTTCATTCAACCCCCTTATGTCATCCGGCAACGGAGACACCGAGGATTCAGAAGGCAAGGAGTCTGACGGAGGATCAGCATGAGGAGACCACAGGCCAAGCTCACTTATCATCAGGGAGGGAGATGACCCCGTTCCACCCCCATCCTCGCCTGGCACACCCTCCGGGTCATCAGTGGTCGATGAAACCGTGGGGGAGGGTGATCTCAACAGTGGCATAACCTTACCAACTGGAACATCCTGTCGGGCGGCACTGGGTTCCCCAGGCTCGTCAACCCGGTCCAGGAAGGGCGAGGAGGGCGTTACAGGCTCGTAGGGCCACTCATCCCGATTGGATCCGACCTGTCTCAGAGGAGTGGCGGCTACACAGAAGCCAGCCGAGGTGTACTGTTCCGCCAAAAGATTTCAGTGAGAAGTGAGGAAGTCAGGGCTAGGGCGTCTTATTTATAATTGGGTCGATCCCGCCCTTTTCTGAAGCCCATCCCCCATTTCTCAATAATTTCCCTTTAGTCGGCCCCCCCATTTTTTCTGCAGCTCGTTGGCCAATAACTGAGCTTTAACCTTATTTGGTGAGGTTTTCTCTTTATAATTTTGGTGGGTAGATAATGCCAAGGTCCCTCTTTTGATAACTGCAACAGCTATAACTGCTGACAGGACAAATCCTGACACTAGCAGGAACCATACTCCTACATCATATAATAAACCATACAGCCCTGTACTTATCCCAGTAACCGCCGTCTCCGCTACATCTTCTACAACTTCCACGGCCGTAGTGGCCACAGTTTTTACTACACCTTTTATTGCCAATCCTATTCTCTCATACCAAGTACATACATGTTCCCCCTTATGATCATATTTGTCACTGTGTCCACAATGCAGCCATCTTTCAGCAGGTTCGTGGCATGTGCCAGGGCCATAAATCTTATTAAATCCCAACCAATCAAACCCTATAACTATATACCCTTTACAAAGATTCCTCCTGGGGAAAAATGGAATGAGGGGCCTTTCTACACTTTCTCACCAATTCCTTCCATCTAGGTGATTTATACTGACATGGATTTGCCTTGTTAAAACTAGGACATCCACGTAGCGACCGATGCACTTGGCGGTCGCCAACTACATGTCCTTCACCGGTACAACCCGGGTATGGACATCCTTGCCACCATTTTTTCTTTGGGCGACCTCTACGGTCAGATTTTCCCCTGACATGGGTCACTCGTTCTTGCCCGAGCCTTCCCTCACTTAATGAACTCGCATTAAGTTTTTCTAGCTTTTCTGTGGCCACCTGAGCTAATGCCATCATCTTCTCATTACCACTAGGCCTTATTTTTTCACTCTTTTCATCTCTATAGGTTCTACCACTATACATTCTTATCTGTGCACTACTATGGCACTCCCCATAAAAAGTACATTTGGGGTGAAGCCGCTTGGCCTCCTCCTCCGTACTCATTGACACTTCCATTCCCAATGAGTATATACCCTCATAAGGTTTCGTGGCCATCATTATTTTTACTTTTATCCAGTATCCTGTGTCAGACCTCGTATCCCTTTGAGGCGACACCACTGGACTCACCCTTACTACTGCTGTTTTAGCCTTATATTCCATTTTATCCAATGTAGCGTACATTAACACATTACTACTACACACACTACTAATATTTATTACCCTTTCTTGTGGGACGTCAGGTAATGTTTCCATCGGAATATCCCCTCGGGCTAACACCCCCTTGATTACTGTGGCCCAGGGTACCCTTGGTTCAACTACACACTTAGGTTCAACATATATTAGAGTTGGTGTCGCCTCCAAGCCAACAATAAGCGGAGCCGGGCGATACTCACCTCCTTCTGGCGGCCAGTTGTTGTAAAGCAGCGCCTGAAATCTCAGGTCGCACGTCCTCTCGTTTATCTCCATAGGCCAATAGGTCAGCAAATCGGAACTCAGCGACTTTATCGGGGTTTCTGCCCTAGTTAGCTGCCACCCTTCGGCCTCCCCAGCTCTTATTAGTGAACCTCTTCCCATTCTCATCCAACAATGTTGACAATACAATACCTTCTCTCCATCCCACATACATTTACAATACTGTGCATCCGTATTCTCTTGTGGGGCTAAATCCCACTGAGCATGCACTTTTATTCTAGGTAGGCTCTTTATTCTACAATACCCACATACCTGTATTTCAAGTATCTTAGCCGTGCCTACCTCGCTCAAATCCGGCTTAAGCTCGTCCAACCAGCCTTCGTCGGATATCTGTTCCACATTCCACTGGCTCCTCGACTCCTCGCTTCCACTACAAATTATGCAGGTCAAGATAGCCGGTTGCCAACTAAAATCTTCTACTCTACTAACAATATATCCTCTTACTGCATTTATCCAAAGATTAAATGCCCTACCAACCATTGTTTCCTTTTCAGTCCTCCGCGCGATGACAGCTCCTTTCACCATAACGAGCTTGACAAAGGGCGGAGTGGCTTGTTCCATCTTTTAATTATTTGTCTTACTCCTTAGCTTTAGGCTGAATTAACTGGCATTGGTTTCAGCTGCTCTACCCCTTGGAGTCCCCTCTTTTTTAATCGCACTGTATTTCTGTCTAAAACTTCTTCAATGATGTCAGATTGGTCATACTTTGCTTTTACTGCCTGGCTATCAGATGGACCATGAGATTTTATCCACACTCTCTGTCCTACCTGAAATGGGCACTTTCCCTTCTGAGTGTTTTCTGTACTTTGCATTCGTCCTACATCAGGAGCGACAAAGGGGCGCTGGTTTAACTCCTCTGAAGGGGAAGGTCTATCTGCTCTGCTCCTCCCATTCAGGTCCTTGACCAACTCCACCAATTTTTCACTCCATTCTTTTCCATTAGCATTTTTCCCGAGCCAACTTTTAACTAGGCCAATGGTTCGTTCAGCCACTCCATTAGCTTGAGGGGTGTAAGGCGGAGAGTAAGTTCTTATTATTCCCCACTTTTGACACCACCTGTCTATTGTAGCGTTTTTGAAATGAGTTCCATTGTCAGTTCTTAACTCCCTCGGTATGCCTAACCACATACAACCCTCTTCCAGTGTTCTTAGTACGCTATTGGCATTCGCACTACGCACCGCTTTTAATCCAAAATGTCCTGACATCGAATCAACAAGCACAACAAGATACTTCTCACCTTTAGTGCCGTTTACTCCCATGGGGCCTGCTACGTCCATGCAAACTGATGCCCATGGAACAGTGCTTTTAATCGTCAATCCGTCCACTCGTTGCCCTCGGCGTCCTGCATTATACTTATTACACAAATCGCAATTTCGTATAACTGAACGGATTTTCTTTTCTGGGATCCAAAGTTCCAGTTTCTCCAGCTCTCTCTTTGTGGGCAAGGCACCTCCATGGCCTAGCGCTTCATGTACGGCCTTAGTAACCTCACACACAAACTCATTTGGGACCACTTTTCCTCCTTTGGGGGTATTGTCCCATTTTTCTGCTCCTACAATTACCAATCTTCTCTCTTGGACGTATTTATCTATTTCATCATTTCCTCTCCAGTGAGCCCCCTCTTTAGCGTGGGCTTTCTGGTGAACAACATCGATAGTCATATTTAACCTTAACTCGGCTATTTTCTTCCATAACTCAGCATGAGCAATTTCTTTACTCCTCGCCCCTTCAAACCCATTTTCTAACCAAATGGATAAATCTTCTTTGAGCCCCTGAGCGCAATAGTGACTATCGGTTATAAGTCTTACTCGACTCACGTGTAATCTTATGGCCTCTAACAATCCTTCTAACACCGCTGTCACCTCTCCTGCTTGGGCACTGCCAGGAGTCTGACCTTTCCTGCGGCATATCTCTTTACCATTGTGTTTCAGGATGAAGCCCCAGTGGGCATGCTGGTCTTCACCCTTTTTGGATCCATCTGTGTAGAGAATCCATTCATATGGTTTCTCCTCACTATTTACAGTTTTCACCTGTTTTTTAGATATGGATTTTGCTGGTCCTATCTCTAAATCAGGGTCAAGCAGGATATCTTCCCACCTCCCCCATCTCACATTAGTTGCTTTAGTACTTTCCAGCGTGTCTTTACGCAAGTATCGATGTACTTGACTCTGCGTAATAACTTTTATACCTTGACCTTGGGCTAGATCTTTTAATGTTCCCCAATATTTAGCAAGAACCGCTAATTCTCTCTCCTCCTGGGGAAACTTTTTCTCAACATTATTTATAGTGTAAGTCCATAGTGTCACTAAGCCGGCACCTTCATTACTAACACTTACCATTGCATTATCTTCATCACATTGTATCTCAGCAACTAGCCTAACTTCCAAGCTTCTCGGTTCGAGGCGTATAGCATTTTTTACTGCATTTTTGAGCCCTTCTAAATTCTCTTGGTCTTTAGCCGACCATGGCCAATATTTTGTTTTCTTTTCGTTAGGATTCTTACGCAATCGGGCATAAAGGGGTCTCGCAAATTTCTGATAATACGGAACATGATCTCGAACATAATTACACAGTCCTAATATTTTCTGTAGCTCGTTCTCGGACGTTGGAGGCAAAATCTGTTCTATTTTGTCTCGATATGCTTGCGACAGCCCCAAGTCTTCAGACACTTGGAATCCCAGGTAATCTACCTGAAACCTGGCAAGATGACACTTCTTAAGATTTAGTTTTAATCCTGCCTCCGTCACTCGTTCGATTACGGCCTGCAGAATCTCCAAATGTTCCTCCTCCGTGTCACTAGCGATGAACACATCATCGATGTAAACTGTGACTGGGAGACCTTCCAAAATATGCAAGACAGCTGATTGAAATACATTCGGGGAGTTCTTATATCCTTGCGGCAACCGCTGCCAAACGTATGCTTTTCCTTTATGCGTAAACGCTGTTTTCCCTTGTGATGCTTTGGCAATTCTCAGGGAAAAGAATCCATTCGCAAGGTCAATACATGATTTATACTTCTTTACTCTTAATGTTTTTAAAGACGCCTGGGGGTTTATGAGGCTCGCTCGGTTAGCCACCGTTCGGCGGTTTAGAGCTTTAAAGTTAATGACTGGCCTCCATCCCCCTCCTACCGCTTCAGGTTTTTTAACAGCTTGAATTGGGCTATTGGTAATAGGGTTTAGTTCTTCACGAATAATGCCAAGTGCTAATAATTCTTTTACAATTACGTCCATTTCGGCCACTGCTCCGGGGTTGAGGGGATATTGCCTTACTGGCGGATGTACCCCCCCAATTATAATATGCACATAATTTGCGCCTAAATCACCGCAATCATTCTTAAAATGTGCGATGGCGGCTTTGTCTAGAATTTCACCTAATTTCTTTTTCCCTTCCAGTGTTAATACACTGTCTTGGATTTGTTGGGCTTTTACAGCAGGTACATCTACTGATTTATACCATTCTTGGTCGGGTATTATTTTTGTAGGGCCTACTTTCACTAATTTCGGTTTTAGTTTTTCCCATCTCTTTTTCACAACTTGCCTTTTACTTTTAGGTATTTTCATTTCTTCTGCATCTTTTAATGTCAACAAATTGTATGGTCCTAACACCCACACAATTCCCTTCCAAATCCCTACCGGCATTTTGGCAATCGAGCCATCAGCTACCATTACTTTTAGGTGTCCAATTCGTTTTAAGGCTTTACGGGTCATGGACACCTCGGCCCCTGTGTCTACTAAATAGGGCACTCCCTCCACCTTAGCATAAAGGTTATCCCCTATTCTGTAAACCCCTTCTAGGGTGACCCGTGCCTTCGTTTCCATTTTTTCCCAGGCCCCCCAGAGGCTGCAGCCTTGCGAGCCTCGAGGAAGGCCTTCCTTTCTTCTGGGTTCAGTTTGTCAAATTCTTCATTGGGCATATATGCTGGACCTGGTCTTCGCACTGCTGGCTGTTGTCTTGGTTGGGGCCTCGCCTGCTGTCCTGGCTGGGTGGCCTGTCTCTGATTCCCGTTCGTTCTCTGTTGCTGAGGTCTCACGTAGGGGACAGTCTGAACTGGTTGCTGAGCTCCCTGCTGGACCCGCTGTTCGTTCCCTCGGGTGCGACTAGCGACTGGTCCGGTCCTCCTTTTCTCAGCGTTATGCTTAGTTAGGCGATCCCACTTCTTAACGGAGGCTTAAATTTTCAGCATCGTGCTATTTGGGGCCATTTTCACAAAGACAGCTTCGTTCCCTCTGTCCTTGACAATCATCCGCAGCACTTTGATATACCTATTTGGAGATATAACTTCCTTAATTTTGTGCCACACATTTAGCAGTGAAACATCCCTTTTGAGTTGCTCTCTAGCCCTGCTAATATGGGCATCTTCATCCTCATCTTCGCCGTCCACCCATCTTTCGTAGACCTGTTGTGGTGTTTCGTTTGGTCCGACAGGGCTAGCAATGATGTACTGAAGCCATAGTTTCTTAGCACCATCTCCTCCTGGGGCGTCTCTAATCATAGGCCATGTCTCAACTAAATACTCTTTAGCTGTCTCTAGCCTACCTTTTTGGCGAACCAACTCCTTCAAGGTCTTAAATTGTTGCACATCACCCTCCATGTCATGTGGTTGGGGTACTGGGTTTGGTACTATTATAGTTGATCCCAGCTGTGTCACATATTGGGACTGTTGGTTCAAAGAGGTTCTTGGGGCGGCTGGTACCGTTACAGTAACCGCTGCTCCATCTTTATCCGAATCTGAATTTAGGTCATCGTCGGCTCTCAGCTCACATTTTGCTTTTTTATTTATTGCTTTTTTAAGCCTTCTCAACATAAAATCATGTGCCGCCGCCACGTAGCCATCCCTGAAATTCTTAGTCAGGTCTTGGTGAATTAATAATGTGGTATATGGCGGAGCCTGTAAAATGTTAACAGCCCCGCGATAAATTATTCGCATAGTTAGAGGCATTTTACTATCTAGCTTATTGAGCCAGGCAGGTGGATAGGGGCGATTTACTTGCCCTGCCTCGGGTATGTAAGCTTTTCGCCCATCCTTTGTCTCGATCCATCCCAGGTTAAGATCTCTAGCTACCCTTGCTGAGGACTGGTACACGTCAAACGTAGGTTGAGGATTTTTCTTTCTTTTATTAACTGGTCTTGTAACTATTTTCGGGTTCTGGCCAGGGTTGCCCGGGTCATCTTCTGATGAGGTTGAGTCTTGGTCTTCGTCAGCGGGGTTAGCGCCAATCGCGGTCGAAACAGGAGCTTGCTCTTCATCGTCTTCCTCTTGGCTCCCATCTCCTGGCATCGCTAATGGTCCCATCGGGTTTACATTTCTCATATGCCTTTTTTGCGAAACCTGTGGCAGGGGCACCGGCGTCATGGGGGGTTGTCCCGGAAAGGGCTCCCGTGCTGTTCCAGGGGTAGACGTGATGGGGCTAAAGGTCACCGTTCCCCTTGGGTCCTTGTTTTTTCCCTTTGGGGTTTGTCTGCTCGGTCCCGCTTGCTCTTCGTCCTCCACCTCCCGGGCAGCTCCTGACTTCCTTCCACTTACCGGGAGAGGCACGGGAGATGTTTTAACTGGGGATGATGACTGGGGTGAGTCCCTGGGTTCTCCGTTTATTGATTGCTGGAGCTGCCGTCGTTCACGATCCATCTGTCTGGTACGGGTTAAAATCTCGTCTGTCACTGATTTAACTCGTTCCTCTCTCTGCTTTTTTGATATCACTATCACAAATTCTACTCCCGATGGTGTTGTTACGGGAGTCTTAGCTCTTAGAGTGAACGCTGCTACTGCTATGGACTCAGCCTGTTGCCACTGCATCTTTCCAGTTTTAATCCAATTTACAGCCATCACTATTCTCTCCGCTCCTTCTCCTAACGCTTTGTCGACCCCCCTCTCCAATGCTTTTGCCATCTCGTCCGCATATTGTGACTGATCGATTTTGGGGTTCCACTCTGTCCCTGGCACGTGTATTATCATGCCGTAGGGAGTGTTCCCGCCACTAGTTTTTGCCGCTATTATTGGCCGCTGATCATCTTTTTGTAATTCTTTTTTTTTTTTTTTTTTTTTTTTTAATTCATCTTTTTGTAATTCTTGTTTAACCTCTAATTCATATTCTTGTCCCGCTTCCTGCCTTAAAATGTTTCCAAGCGCTTTACTATGCGGTTTTAGTGATCTATCTGTTATTATCACTATAGCATCCCCCCGTATTTGCCAGGGGCTTCCCACATAGTGGCACAATATTACACCATTCCCGATTGAAACCCTTTTTGTTTCCTCCGGCAGCCCACCCAGGGGCGCCGTTCTTATCAGGGGAGTCATTTTTACAATTTTTCCTGGGCTTTCATTTTCTGATGCTCCTGCATCCTCTTCATGGACACATGAGCCCATATCAACAAAGCCCTCTTCACCAACGGCCTCAGCTGGCCTTTTCCGCGTTTTTTGTAACTCTTTCTGCTTTTGATCAAATCCCGACTGCTCCCAGAGGTTGAAGCTTAATGCTTCAGCCCCCTTGGGATTTGCTAATTCCACCCTTATATGCATTTTCTCAGCGAGGGTTTTTATCGTCGGGTCCCACTGGACTCCGGTGCTAGTTATTTCCACTACGTTATACACATCCAACAACACAGTCCACCAGTGGACCCAAAGGCCCACCGTCCCAGGGGTGCATCCATCCTGGGGGTGGTTTATTACTATTGTTGCTATGCCCATTACTTCGGGAAATTCACTCACAAACACCCCCGTTTCCTTCACCGACCTTTCCACCTCCGCTGGGAGGTCCGTCGGAAGGATTGAAGGGTTGTTTACTTCCAAGTGCCTTCTTGCTCCTGGTGGCCATCGATCTACACCCTCGCCCAGTAGCATAACCACTACTGGTATATCTGGTTGTTCTAGAGGATGGGGTGCAGACATTAACCCTGCTACCCTCTCTGTAGGGCTGGGGGGCTTTCCCCTCCCATTTCTCCCTATTATTCTTTCCATTACCTCACTAGCGTGTTTTATAGCCCGCTTTGCTTTCTTATTGTAGGAGTGGAGCTATCAATTTCCGAAGCCTTCCCGTGCGCTTTTTGGGTTCAGGGACGTACTTTAGCTCCTGGCTACTCAGCTCCGTACCCGTGTACGTTGCCTCTACCTCTATCGGGATTACCGACTTCGAGTTTTCCTACCTTTACTCGTCGGCGGATGTCCTCTCTCAAACGGTGGGGTGTGTTATTCTTTTAGGTCGGTTGCAATCCTTCCCGCTTCTCCTTTCCGGGATGTGGATTTCTTCTTGTGTCAATGGACACTCCTGTTATGGAACCGAAAAAGGCTGCCTCCACTAGAATATTAGTCTAGTGGAAACACCTACCTTCTCTCCTTGGTTCTCGACAACTTTCTTCTTGTGCCAATGGACACTCCTGTCGGGAACCGAAAAAGGCTGCCTCCACT
This sequence comes from Festucalex cinctus, assembly GCF_051991245.1. Taxonomy (NCBI): domain Eukaryota; kingdom Metazoa; phylum Chordata; class Actinopteri; order Syngnathiformes; family Syngnathidae; genus Festucalex; species Festucalex cinctus. The sequence goes on from NC_135413.1 coordinate 803,893, forward strand.
AGAACATTAGTCTAGTGGAAACACCTACCTTTTCTCCTTGGTTCTTGACGACTTTCTTCTTGTGCCAATGGACACTCCTGTCGGGGAACCGAAAAAGGCTGCCTCCACTAGAACATTAGTCTAGTGGAAACACCTACCTTTTCTCCTTGGTTCTCGACGACTTTCTTCTTGTGCCAATGGACACTCCTGTCGGGGAACCGAAACTTAAATTTTTTTCAAAAACTCCAGGAGAAAAGGCAAGAGACAGGGAATCAGGGTTAGGTTTGCAGCGTCAGCCTCTGACACTGAGTCCGCTATCCAAGATAAGGGACTATAAATATCTTCAGGCACCCCGCAATAACTAAGCAAAGAGTATGGTAGTTTTGCTACAAATGGATACCTGAGATAACAAACCAATAAAATGGGCAACCGCACCCAATATGGAAAGCCTAAATAGCGCAAACCATAGTTTAACATCACAAGGTTAGAAGAGACTGCCTCTCTCCAAGCAGCCTCTCAACATTAACTCTGTTCAAGCCCTCCTTCTTTTTGTGGACAGGCCTGAACCACCCCTTAACTCAGCCCCCCCCTCAGGAAAGCGCGATGCAGCGCGCTCTGCCAAGTACACTATCAGTACCTTCACAGCTGACCACAGCAGCAGGTCGCTGTTAAAGCCCATTCACTTTGAATGGCCTTCTCACACTCAACCTCTTTTGGAGTGTAAGTCTCCTGGGGGAGCCAGTCACGGTTCCTTTAACACAAAATAGTACAATCAACTTCAACTCAAAAATCACACTAGATTTTCACAATTAAAGAAGTTCTTTTCCATGAAACACCATTCATCAAAGAGACTATTTTGTGTTATCTCAGGGTCGTATGACATGACAATTTATCAGCGAGTTCGCTATCAGCTCTAAGCACTGTGCCCTCCGCTCAGAGCCGCGCTCACTCGGGTTCCTGTTTGGGCTTCGATCGATCCCGATTTTGACAAAAATGAGTCAATCGTGCCCCACGTTATGGGCGCCACATGTCAACTTCCGCTTACCCGCAGGACTTAAATCGGGAAATATGTCCTGATCGACTCTCCAATTAAAGGGTTAGAAATTCCCCTTTTCCCTCACCAGCTCTAAGGCGTCAGCGTGAGGAGACGGGAATTAGATAAGCCGATATATCAAAGTGGATTCACCTAGGTTTGTTCACTGTCTTCTTATCATGAGGCCAATCCGTTTTCATCCACCTATCAATCCTCAGTGAATAGCCACACACAGAGCCCAGGATTAATAATCTGAACACCTCACTTACATTGGCAGCTCCACTTCTCTGAGTTGTTTGCATTTGTTATTGACCTAGTAATTTAATAATCCTTGTTAGGATCATACGGATTTGTTACATATCAAGCTGGAGTATTTGGCTTTATTAATACAGATGGAGACACTCATTAGATGTTATTCGAGTGCACTTACCTTTTTCCAAACGTCCGTTGCTGTTGTCCGTCTTGGAGGAGAAAAAAATAATAATAATGATGCGGACTTATAAAATGTCCAAAAGGAATAAAATAAAATCAAAGACAAATAATAAGGTCTTATAAAACGACCTTGGACTTATAAAATGTCCAAAAATAAAAATAAAATCAAAGACAAATAATAAGGTCTTATAAAACGACCTTGGACTTATAAAATGTCCAAAAGGAATAAAATAAAAGTTAAAACAAACAAATAAACTAATTAAATCACAATTAGTTTTCAATTATTTTATTTGGTCTTATAAAATGACCTTGGACTTATAAAACGTCCAAAAAGAATAAAACCAAAACTAAATAAAATAAAGACTGACAAAACAATAAAATGATTGACTCAAAAATTGTCTTTTAACATTTTTATTGTCAATAATAAAATAACCAATATAAATCATAAAAATCACATTTAATGATAAAACCTTAAATCAATAAAAATAAAATAAAATAGAAAACAGGAGATCAAGAATAATATAACCTTTTACAAAAGCTTTCTAAGATTGATCATTTCTCGGAAAAGCTTAAGACCTGATTCACAATAAGATGTTTTTGGCTAAAAATAATTTAAAGATATGAGAGTGTATTAAATGGCCCCCACCCTAACTCGCGATTAGTCATTCATATCTTCCTATTATACATCATTATTGATAAAAGTTTTGTACTTTACCCAATCAGTGAAGAATATTCCATTCACGGCTAAAGAGTCCAAGAGCCTTCGTAAAAATCTTAAGTCCCAACCAGCCATAAATCCATCTTCAGGAATACACTCCATCCAGACCACATCGCAGGGAAAAAGGGCGTCGATCCCAGCTGGTGACGACTTTTTATCACCTTGGGTCATATCACTGATTTCTTCCGGTAAGTGTCCCTCCGCATCTCCTCATATCAATGCGCACTTGTTGAGACTCATTCTCAGTAATTTTCCACAGATGAGTCATGAGGATGAGTCATAAATACTTTACAATTGAGTCATGAATACACAACGTTGAATGAAAATATGAGTCATACATACTTTACAAATGAGTCATAAATACACAACGTTGATTAAAGATATGTCAAAGGTCTTAGCTCTATTCGACAATGATAAACGTTAAAATAAATAACATCATAGATATATTAATTAAGCAAGCATGAATAACATGTATATACATGACATGTTAATCCCAAATTCTCTCAGGGAATTTAACAGGTTAATTCTAGTTCTTGTTTCACATCTTGTATATATCATTGTTAAATCAAACAATACATACAGGTAATCTTTTCAATGCAGTTACAGCAATATTATCAGCGATAAAAGACAGTATCGCTTATAAATAAAAGAAAAGAAAAGACAGCAAAACTTCATAGTTGGGCTCAATGTGCTGTAAACATTGCTCCATAAATCAGGCTAACAATTGTCGAATATAGATTGTGTTGTGTGTATTATTACTTAATTTAGGATATCATTTATTTACACTCAATTTGTATCTGGCCCTTTATGGCCTTATAAGGAATGTATGTCCGGTCTTTGTTGAGTGGGTGGCTTAGTTGTACAGGTTTGGCGGCATCTGGTGGTTACTTTGAGGAACTACACCCAGAGGCCAAAGAATGATTCTCAGTCCTACAGACACCAATTGGTCTCTAACTAAGAATTGAGTCTAGCCCATTAATTTGTTATCTCATTTCACATGATATGGCGTTTCATCTGACCCACTCAATCCACTCAATTCAACAGGTATGATCATCTGAATGTCCAATTTTGGCCCAGTTTTGCACATTTACATGGATCATAGTATTGCCCGCTTCTCCTACACGGTTAACCCGATTGACTTCAAACTTGGGCTGTACCATCTCAACACCTGGGACAACATCATGGTAAAAAAAATCAAACGTTTTTGACATACTATGTGACGGGGACGAGGCATCAAATTTAGAGTTTCAATACTCTTACTTAACAAAGCATTGCTGGTTGTACGTTTATTCTAGAGCTACGAAAATTGGTACACATATGTAACAGACTACGACCTACAAAAACGTCTTTTGGTGCCATATGCTAAACCTAAGAGGAAGTCCGCCAGAAGCAGGGCATCAAATTTGTTGTTTCAAAATTCTTACTTAATGAAGCATTCCCGGCTGTAAGTTTCACTGAGAGTGACCAAAATTTGAAGACATATGTAATAGCCCTCAAGGTACAAAAAAGTCTTTTTGAACCATATGCTAAACCTAACAGAAAGTCCACCATTTTGATTTACTTTGGAACGTGTTGCCATTTTTTTGGCCATTTCATAGGGGTCTTATTTTAACGAACTCCTCCTACAGAGTTTATCCCATCATCTTCAAACTTGGTGTGATTCATCTTAAGATGTTGAAGATGAAAAGTTATTGAAAGCTTTTTATTTCGTCGCACGCTGTTGCCGTGGCATGCACTTGTTTGCAAAGGAAAAAAAATCTTAAGAAAGAATTCCCAGTTGTACGAAGCAGCTAGAGCTACGAAAATTTGTAGACATATGTAACAGCCCACAATGTACAAAAAAAGTCTCTCGGTGCTATGTGCTAAACCCAACAGGAAGTCCCCCAGGGGCCGGGCATCACATTTTGAGCTAAAAAACTCCTCTTTAACGAAGCATTCCCGGTTGTACGTTTTACCTAGAGTTACCAAAATTTGAAGACATATATAACAGGCCTCGAGGTACAAAAAACTCTTTTTGAACCATATGCTAAACCTAACAGGAAGTCCGCCATTTTGATTTACTTTGGAACGTGTGGCCATTTTTTGGGCCATTTCATAGGGGTCTTATTTTAACGAACTCCTACAGAGTTTATCCAATCATCTTCAAACTTGGTGTGATTCATCTTAAGATGTTGACGATGAAAATTAATTGAAAGCTTTTTCATTTCGTCGCACGCTGTTGTCGTGGCATGCACTTGTTTGCAAAGGAAAAAAAATCCTTCTAAATGAAGCATTCCCAGTTGTACGAAGCAGCTAGAGCTACGAAAATTTGGAGACATATTTAACAGCCCACGATGTACAAAAAAAAGTCTCTTGGTGCCATGTACTAAACCCAACAGGAAGTCCCCCATTTTGTGCTAAAAAAACAACAACTCCTCTTTAACGAAGCATTCACGGCTGTACGTTTCACGTAGAGCTATGATAATTTGGAGGCATACATAAGAGCCCACGATGTACAAAAAAGTCTCTTGGAACCATATGCTAAACCAAACAGGAAGTCCGCCATTTTGATTTACTTTGGTATTTGTAGCCATTTTTTGTGGCCTTTTTTAGGGTTCATATTTTAACAAACTCCTCCTACAAAATTTATCCGACCGTCTTCAAACTTGGTGTGTTTCATCTTAAAATGTTTCAGATGCAAAGTTATCTAATGTTTTTTATTTTGTCGCACGCTGTTGCCATAGCGATGCATTGTTTGCCAAGTAAAGTGCTGCTTTTTTTTTGTCTTTTCATGTGTGAAAACTCATGAAACTTTGCACACACATCAGACTTGTTATGAACGTGAATTTTTAGAGATTTCTTGTGCAATTTGCAATAAATCGCGCCCTCTAGACATTTTTATGGAGCATTTCCGATTGTATGATTCAAGCGCTATATAACTAAAGATGACTTGACCTAGATTTGTGAAAACTGGAAGGCATACCTATTAGCCTAAGACCTACAAAAAGTATTCTGTAGCCGTATGCTAAACCTACAAGGAAGTCCGCCATTTTGAATTTATTTTGGGAATTGCTCACCATCTTTGGCCTTTTGATAAAATTTTGCTCACACAAGGCTTGTCAAAAACATTTTAGATGGTCCTTGTCCTATTTGACAGTACCCCAACATGCCAGTACCCCGACGTGCAAGTACCCCAACGTTGCCCAGGTTGCGAGGGCCCTTTATAGCTGCTCGCAGCTCTAGTTATTCTTCTTCTTCTTATTATTATTATTATTCTCCGCAAACGATCGCATTTTTGAGACACTAAACGTGAACGAAAACTCACCAAACTTTACACACACGTCAGGCCTCCCGGAAAATTTGATATTTTAAAGTCGCCATACATGATAACAGAAAAATGGCTCCTTAGCGCCCCCTACATAAGCTAAACGGATCCCAGGTCCGCTACGATTGTCCAACGGCTATGAAAATTGTGTGGCACCTGTAGCACATCCAGATGAACAAAAACCTCTATGATATGTGTACCCTAAAATAGATAGGAAGTGAGGTATGATCATTTACATTTCCAATTTTGGCCCATTTTTGCACATTTACAGGGGTCATACATTTTCCCGCTTCTCCTCCACGGTTAACCCGATTGACTTCAAACTTGGGCTGTACCATCTCAACACCTGGGACAACATCATGGTAAAAAATCTAAAGTTTTTGACATACTATATGACGGTGGCGAGGCATCAAATTTAGAGTTTCAAAATTCTTACTTAATGAAGCATTCCCGGCTGTACGTTTCACCGAGAGTTACCAAAATTTGAGGACAAATGTAACAGCCCTCGAAGTAAAAAAAACTCTTTTTGAACCATATCTAAACCTAACAGGAAGTCCGCCATTTTGATTTACTTTGGAACGTGTGGCCATTTTTTGGGCCATTTCATAGGGGTCTTATTTTAATGAACTCCTCCTACAGAGTTTCTCCGATCATCTTCAAACTTGGTGTGATTCATCTTAAGATGTTGACGATGAAAAGTTATTGAAACCTTTTTGTTTCGTCGCACGCTGTTGCCGTGGCATGCACTTTTTGCAAACGAAAAAAAATCCTTCTTAATGAAGCATTCCCAGTTGTACTAAGCAGCTAGAGCTACGAAAATTTGTAGACATATGTAACAGCCCAAGATGTACAAAAAATTCTCTTGGTGCCATGTGCTAAACCCAACAGGAAATCCCCCAGGGGCCGGGCATCACATTTTGAGCTAAAAAAAACCCCTAATCTTTAATGAAGCATTCCCGGTTGTACGTTTCACCTAGAGCTATGATAATTTGGAGGCATGCATAAGAGCCCTTGATGTACAAAAAAATGTCTCTGGGAAACATATGCTAAACCAAACAGGAAGTCTGCCATTTTGATTTACTTTGAAACGTGTTGCCATTTTTTTGGCTATTTCATAGGGGTCTTATTTTAACAAACTCCTCCTATAGAGTTTATCCGATCATCTTCAAACTTGGTGTGATTCATCTTAAGATGTTGACGATGAAAAGTTATTGAAACCTTTTTATTTCATTGCACGCTGTTGCCGTGGCATGCACTTTTTGCAAACGAAATAAAATCCTTCTTAATGAAGCATTCCCAGTTGTACGAAGCAGCTAGAGCTACGAAAATTTGTAGACATATGTAACAGTCCAAGATGTACAAAAAATTCTCTTGGTGCCATGTGCTAAACCCAACAGGAAGTCCCCCAGGGGCCGGGCATCACATTTTGTGCTAAAAACCCCCCCCCTCTTTAACGAAGCATTCCCGGTTGTACGTTTCACCTAGAGCTATGATAATTTGGAGGCATACATAAGAGCCCACGATGTACAAAAAAAGTCTCTTGGAACCATGTGCTAAACCAAACAGGAAGTCCGCCATTTTGATTTACTTTGGTATTTGTAGCCATTTTTTGTGGCCTTTTTTAGGGTTCATATTTTAACGAACTCCTCCTACAAAATTTATCCGACCGTCTTCAAACTTGGTGTGTTTCATCTTAAAATGTTTCAGATGCAAAGTTATCTAATGTTTTTTATTTTGTCGCACGCTGTTGCCATAGCGATGCATTGTTTGCCAAGTAAAGTGCTGCTTTTTTTTTTGTCTTTTCATGTGTGAAAACTCATGAAACTTTGCACACACATCAGACTTGTTATGAACGTGAATTTTTAGAGATTTCTTGTGCAATTTGCAATAAATCGCGCCCTCTAGACATTTTTATGGAGCATTTCCGATTGTATGATTCAAGCGCTATATAACTAAAGATGACTTGACCTAGATTTGTGAAAACTGGAAGGCATACCTATTAGCCTAAGACCTACAAAAAGTATTCTGTAGCCGTATGCTAAACCTACAAGGAAGTCCGCCATTTTGAATTTATTTTGGGAATTGCTCACCATCTTTGGCCTTTTGATAAAATTTTGCTCACACAAGGCTTGTCAAAAACATTTTAGATGGTCCTTGTCCTATTTGACAGTACCCCAACATGCCAGTACCCCGACGTGCAAGTACCCCAACGTTGCCCAGGTTGCGAGGGCCCTTTATAGCTGCTCGCAGCTCTAGTTATTCTTCTTCTTCTTATTATTATTATTATTCTCCGCAAACGATCGCATTTTTGAGACACTAAACGTGAACGAAAACTCACCAAACTTTACACACACGTCAGGCCTCCCGGAAAATTTGATATTTTAAAGTCGCCATACATGATAACAGAAAAATGGCTCCTTAGCGCCCCCTACATAAGCTAAACGGATCCCAGGTCCGCTACGATTGTCCAACGGCTATGAAAATTGTGTGGCACCTGTAGCACATCCAGATGAACAAAAACCTCTATGATATGTGTACCCTAAAATAGATAGGAAGTGAGGTATGATCATTTACATTTCCAATTTTGGCCCATTTTTGCACATTTACAGGGGTCATACATTTTCCCGCTTCTCCTCCACGGTTAACCCGATTGACTTCAAACTTGGGCTGTACCATCTCAACACCTGGGACAACATCATGGTAAAAAATCTAAAGTTTTTGACATACTATATGACGGTGGCGAGGCATCAAATTTAGAGTTTCAAAATTCTTACTTAATGAAGCATTCCCGGCTGTACGTTTCACCGAGAGTTACCAAAATTTGAGGACAAATGTAACAGCCCTCGAAGTAAAAAAAAACTCTTTTTGAACCATATCTAAACCTAACAGGAAGTCCGCCATTTTGATTTACTTTGGAACGTGTGGCCATTTTTTGGGCCATTTCATAGGGGTCTTATTTTAATGAACTCCTCCTACAGAGTTTCTCCGATCATCTTCAAACTTGGTGTGATTCATCTTAAGATGTTGACGATGAAAAGTTATTGAAACCTTTTTGTTTCGTCGCACGCTGTTGCCGTGGCATGCACTTTTTGCAAACGAAAAAAAATCCTTCTTAATGAAGCATTCCCAGTTGTACTAAGCAGCTAGAGCTACGAAAATTTGTAGACATATGTAACAGCCCAAGATGTACAAAAAATTCTCTTGGTGCCATGTGCTAAACCCAACAGGAAATCCCCCAGGGGCCGGGCATCACATTTTGAGCTAAAAAAAACCCCTAATCTTTAATGAAGCATTCCCGGTTGTACGTTTCACCTAGAGCTATGATAATTTGGAGGCATACATAAGAGCCCTTGATGTACAAAAAAATGTCTCTGGGAAACATGCTAAACCAAACAGGAAGTCTGCCATTTTGATTTACTTTGGTATTTGTAGCCACTTTTTGGAGCCTTTTATAGGGGTCATATTTTCTGCAAAACATCACATCGTCTTCATTCTTTGGCATGTCTCATCTTAAGATATTTAAGATGAAAAGTTATTGAAATTTTTTATTTTGTCACACGCCTTTGCTGTAGGGATGCATTGTTTGCAAAGACATTTTTTTTGAGAGACTAAACATGGGGAAAAACTCACAAAACTTTGCACACTTATCAGATCTCTCACCAACATGAATATTTTATAATTTGTTATGCAATTTGTAATAAATGGCTCAATAGCGCCGTCTAGATATTTTTATGAAGTATATCCGATTATATGGTTCAGCTAGATGTGTGAATATTGGGAGGCATACCTATCAGCCTATTACCTCCAAAAAGTATTCTATAGCCATGTGCCAATCCGTTTTGATTTTATTTTAATTGTGCATCATTTTTGGCCTTCCATGAAACGTTGCAAACACAAAGCATGTCAAAAACATTTACAATTTAGACGGTTTCCTATGAAACAGTACCCCAACGTGCCAGTACCCCGACATGCAAATACCCCAACGTGGCCCGGGTTACGAGGGCCCTTTATAGCTGCTCGCAGCTCTAGTTAGGGCCCGAGCAGCGACCGCTGCGAGGTCCCTCTTGTTTTTGTAAGAATTCTTCTTCTTCTTCTTCTTCTCCGTAAACGATCGCATTTTTGAGGGCCTAAACATTTACGAAAACTCACCAAACTTTGCAGTCTCTTCGGGCCCGGCGAAAAATTGGATATTATGTAGTTGCCATAACAATGCGACTCTATAGCGCCCCCTAGCGTAGAAAAATAAAAACCAATCCCGGCCCATTTGACCTAGAGCTACGAAAATTGCCAGGCACGTGTAGCACCCCGAGACGCACAAAAAAGTCAGTGGAAGCCATTTCCTAAAATGTACAGGAAGTGAGCTATGAATTTTTGAATGTCCAATTTTGGCCCATTTTGGCACATTCACTGTGGTCATACTTTTTCCCCCTTTGCAAATATTTTTCAGCCAGTTGACTTCAAACTTGCCATGTATCATCTCAAGGCCCAAGACAACAACTGGGCAAAATATCGTAACTTTTTGGAATACTATATGACGGGGGCGGGGCATCAAATATTGCCTTTAAAATTTCATTTGTCCAGAAAGACAAAATGCTGAATAACTCCCATTAACAAGCTCCAAAAAATCTCAAACTTCTCATGCAACTTAATAGTCACGGCCTGAAAACATCTATATGATACAATTCTGTTATATATATATAGCGCCACCTAGTGGTGACAATAAATGTCATACTTTACGTTTTTAGCTACTGTGCCAAGCTCTTTGAAGGGATCCAGTTGAAAATTGGTCAGACAAGCCTTAAGATGTTGATCATGCCCCACACCGAATATTGTAACTTTTCGTCAAAGGGTGTGGCTGCTACGGTGCCGCAAAGTCTGGTAATTTTTCGTGGCAATAAAAGCTGCTTTAACTTGACCCAGATGATCCTATCTTCTCAAAATTTCACACATTTGATGAGAGTTCAGCCCTTAAGACATCTACGAACTTATATTTCATCTTACTGATAGCGCCACCTAGTGGCAATTTTTTTTCTTACGATTTGTCTTCAATGTTTTTCTCCAACCACATTAACTGCACCTACCTCATATTTGCTCAGATGAGGGTTTCGGTCTTCATGATGTCACAACACGAAGTTTGTGATTTTTCGCGAATCGCTGTGGGCGTGGCTAAGCGCTGTTCGCCAAGAAAACAACACCAATTTTGAGGGCCTAAACCTGCACAGAAACACATGAAACTTGGCACACACATCTGGCCTGGCAAAATGAGCGATATTTTATCCTGGATTGTGCTATTTTTACAAAAATGACTCAATAGCGCCCCCTAGACAATTTTAATGAAGCAGCCCCGGTTGTACGTTTAAGCAAGATCTACGAAAATTTTTAGGTGTATGAGGGAGCCCAAGACCTAGAAAAAAGTCTCTTGGACCCATATGCTAAAATGAACAGGAAGTGAGCTACGAATTTTTGAATGTCCCATTTTTTACGATTTTAGCACATTTACAGGGGGCATACCTTTGCCCACTTCTCCTACACGTTTCATCCGACTGACTTCAGACTTGACCTGGGCTATGTCAAGACCTGAGCCAACGACAGGGAGAAAAATCTTGACTTTTCTAAATACTATATGATGAGGGCGGGGCATCAAAATTTGTGTTTCGCAATGAAAAATTATATGCTTAATAACTCTCCGGTACATGCTCTAAAAAATCCCAAACTTGACATGTATGTTTATAGTCAAGGCCTGAAGCTATCTCTATGACAACATTCAGTTATATATGCAGCGCCACCTTGCCCTTGAGGCATGAAAAAAAAATACCCCACTTACGGTATTTTTACAAAAATTGTAAACTCATTCTCAGTGTGATCACGAAGTCATTTATGAATATTCTTTACTTTCCACCACTCAAAATGTTCACTGGTATCAGACCTAACCAAACATACATATTTTTGTTATTTTGTTTTATGTATTTTTGATAGCCTCTATGGACATTAAAAGCAATATCGTGAATGAAGGCTATGCTTAATAACTCCCAGGTACATGCTCCAAAAAATCCCATACTTGAAATGTATATTTATAGTCAAGGCCTGAAGGTATCTCTTTGACAAAATTCAGTTATAAATACAGCGCCACCTCGTCGTTGAGGCATAAAAAAAAATGTCTCACTTACGGTATTTTTGCAAAAATTGTAAACTCATTGTAAGTGTGATAACTAAGTCATTTATGAATATTCTTTTACTTTCCACCACTCAATATGTTCACTGGCATCAGACCGATCCAAATATACGTATTTTTTATTTAGTTTTATTTATTTTTTATCGCCTCTATGGACAATAAAAGCAACATTGTGCAATGAGTACGAGCGATGATGTGTGTATATATACTTTTACGAAAAATACCAATCAGGGCAACTCATTGCCTAAAAATAAAAAAAAGACGCTAATTTTTGCAGATCTTAACAATCACCACAACCCATTGAGCTTGACACACTCATCACACCTGGCAAAAAAAAAAAAAAAATCCACATGTTTATCATGCCATTTTCAAAGAAATTCTGCTTCCAATGTGCCAGTACCCCAATGTGCAAGTACCCCAACGTGCAAGCACCCCAACGTGGCCCCGGCTGCGAGGGCCCTTTATAGCTGCTCGCAGCTCTAGTTAGGGCCCGAGCAGCGACCGCTGCGAGGTCCCTATTGTTTTTGTAAAAATTATTATTATTATTATTATTAGGGCGCGAGCAGCGACCGCTGCGAGGTCCCTATTGTTTTTGTAAAAATTATTATTATTATTATTAGGGCCCGAGCAGCTACCGCTGCGAGGTCCCTATTGTTTTTCGATCGGATTATTATTATTATTATTATTCTTCTTCTTCTTCTTCTTCTTCTTCTTCTTCTCCGTAAACGATCACGATTTTGGGTACCTAAACATTCACGAAAACTCACCGAACTTTGCACACTCCTCAGGTCCGGCGAAAAATTTGATATTATGAAGTCGTCATAACAACGCGACTCTATAGCGCCCCCTAGCATAGAAAAATAAAAACCAAGCCCGGCACGTTTGAGCTAGAGCAACGAAAATTGGTAGGCACGTGTAGCACCCCGAGACGCACAAAAAAGTCTATTGGGACCATGTAGCTAAAATGTACAGGAAGTGAGCTATGAATTTTTTAATGTCCAATTTTGGCCTATTTTGGCACATTCACTGTGGTCATGCTTTTTCCCCCTATGCAAACATTTTTCATCCCATTGACTTCAAACTTGGCATTTATCATCTCAAGACCTAAGAGAACAGCTGGGCAAAAAGTCTTGCCTTTTTGAAATACTATATGACGGGGGCGGGGCATCAAATATTGCCTTTAAAATTTCATTTGTCCAGAAAGAGCAAATGCTTAATAACTCCCATGTACAAGCTCCAAAAAATCTCAAACTTCTCAGGCAACGTAATAGTCACGGCCTGAAAACATCTATATGATAAAATTCAGTTATACATATAGCGCCACCTAGTGGTGATAATAAATGTCATACTTTACGTTTTTAGCTACTGCGCTGAGCTCGTTGAAGGGATCCAGTTGAAAGTTGGTCAGAAAAGCCTTAAGATGTTGATCATGCCCCACACCGAATATTGTAACTTTTCGCCAAAGGGCGTGGCCGCTACGGTGCCGCAAAATCTGAAGATTTTTCGTGAAAATAAAAGCTGCATTAACTTGACCGAGATGAACCTATCTTCTCAAAATTTCACACATTTGATGAGAGTCCAGCTCTAAAGACATCTACTAACTTACATTTCATCTAACTGATAGCGCCACCTAGTGGCAATTTTTTTTCTTACGAATTTTCTTCTACGTTTTTCTCCAAACACGTTAACTGGACCTACCTCATATTTGCTCAGAGGAGGGTTTCGGCCTTCATGATGTCACAACACGAAGTTTGTGAGTTTTCGCGAATTGCTGTAGGCGTGGCTAAGCGCTGTTCGCCAAGAAAACAACGCCAGTTTTGAGGGTCTAAACATGCACAGAAACTCCTGAAACTTGGCACACACATCTGGCCTGGTAAAATGAGCAATATTTTATTGTTGATTGTGCTATTTTTACAAAAATGACTCAATAGCGCCCCCTCGAAATTTTTAACGAAGCAGCCCCGGTTGTACGTTTAAGCAAAAATGCCGAATATTTTTAGGTGTATGAGGGAGCCCAAGACCTACAAAAACGTCTCTTGTACCCATATGCTAAAATGAACAGGAAGTGAGCTACGAATTTTTGAATGTCAGATTTTGGACGATTTTTGCACATTCACAGGGGGCAGACTTTTGCCCACTTCTCCTACACGTTTCATCCGACTGAGTTAAGACTTGGCCTGGACCATGTCAAGACCTGAGCCAACGACAGGGGGAAAAATTTTGACTTTTCGAAATACTATATGATGAGGGCGGGGCATCAAAATTTGTGTTTCACAATGAAAAAGGATATGCTTGATAACTCCCCGGTACATGCTCCAAAAAATCCCAAACTTGACATGTATGTTTATCGTCAAGGCCTGAAGTTATCTCTATGACAACATTCAGTTATATATGCAGCGCCACCTAGCCCTTGAGGCATGAAAAAAAAATACCCCACATACGGTATTTTGTACAAAAAATGTACACTCATTCTAAGTGTGATAACTAAGTCATTTATGAATATTTTTTTAGTTTCCACCACTCAAAATGTTCACTGGCATCAGACTTATCCAAACATATATATATTTTTATTTATTTTTGATAGCCTCTATGGACATTAAAAGCAATATCGTGAATGAAGGATATGCTTAATAACTCCACGGTACATGCTCCAAAAAAAAATCCCACACTTGACATGTATGCTTATAATCAAGGCCTGAAGGTATCTCTATGACAACATTCAGTTATAAATACAGCGCCACCTAGCCCTTGAGGCTTATATAAAAATAAAAAAAAATACCCCACATACGGTATTTTGTACAAAAAATGTACACTCATTCTAAGTGTGATAACTAAGTCATTTATGAATATTCTTTTAGTTTCCACCACTCAAATTGTTCACTGGCTTCACACCGATCCAAACGTATGTACGTTTCCATTTTGTTTTATTCATTTTTGATTGCCCCTTTGGACAATAAAAGTAACATTGTGCAATGAGTACAACGAGCGATGATGTGTATATACACTTTTACAAAAAAATACCAATCAGGGCAACTCATTGCCTAAAAATAAAAAAGGACGCTGATTTTTGCAGGTCTTAACAATCACCAAAACCCGTTGAGCTTGACACACACACTGGCAAAAAAATATTCTACATGTAAACGTTTATTATGCCATTTTCAAAGAAATTTTGCTTCCAATATGCCAGTACCCCAACGTGCAAGTACCCCAACGTGCAAGGACCCCAACGTGGCCCGGGCTGCGAGGGCCCTTTATAGCTGCTCGCAGCTCTAGTTATTATTATTAGGGCCCGAGCAGCGACCGCTGCGAGGTCCCTATTGTTTTTGTAAAAATTATTATTATTATTATTATTATTATTATTATTATTCTTCTTTATTCTCCGCAAACAATCGCGATTTTGGGTACCTAAATATTCACGAAAACTCACCAAACTTTGCACACTCCTCAGGTCCGGCGAAAAATTTGATATTATGAAGTCGTTATAACAACGCGACTCTATAGCGCCCCCTAGCGTAGAAAAATAAAAACCAAGCCCGACACGTTTGAGCTAGAGCAACGAAAATTGGCAGGCACGTGTAGCACCCCGAGACGCACAAAAAAGTCTATTGGGACCATGTAGCTAAAATGTACAGGAAGTGAGCTATGAATTTTTTAATGTCCAATTTTGGCCTATTTTGGCACGATCACTGTGGTCATGCTTTTTCCCCCTTTGCAAACATTTTTCATCCAATTGACTTCAAACTTGGCATTTATCATCTCAAGACCTAAGAGAACAGCTGGGCAAAACATCTTGCCTTTTAGAAATACTATACGACGGGGGCGGAGCATCAAATATTGCCTTTAAAATTTCATTTGTCCAGAAAGAGCAAATGCTTAATAACTCCCATGTTCAAGCTCCAAAAAATCTCAAACTTCTCAGGCAACGTAATAGTCACAGCCTGAAAACATCTATATGACAAAATTCAGTTATACATATAGCGCCACCTAGTGGTTACAATAAATGTCATACTTTACGTTTTTAGCTACTGTGCTGAGCTTGTTGAAGGGATCCATTTGAAAATTGGTCAGAAAAGCCTTAAGATGTTGATCATGCCCCACACCGAATATTGCAACTTTTCGTCAAAGGGCGTGGCCGCTACGGTGACGCAAAATCTGAAGATTTTTCGTGAAAATAAAAGCTGCATTAACTTGACCGAGATGATCCTATCTTCTCAAAATTTCACACATTTGAAGAGAGTCCAGCTCTAAAGACATCTACTAACTTACATTTCATCTAACTGATAGCGCCACCTAGTGGCAATTTTTTTTCTTACGAATTTTCTTCTACGTTTTTCTCCAAACACGTTAACTGGACCTACCTCATATTTGCTCAGAGGAGGGTTTCGGCCTTCATGATGTCACAACACGAAGTTTGTGAGTTTTCGCGAATTGCTGTAGGCGTGGCTAAGCGCTGTTCGCCAAGAAAACAGCGCCAGTTTTGAGGGTCTAAACATGCACAGAAACTTCTGAAACTTGGCACACACATCTGGCCTGGTAAAATGAGCAATATTTTATTGTTGATTGTGCTATTTTTACAAAAATGACTCAATAGCGCCCCCTTGAAATTTTTAACGAAGCAGCCCCGGTTGTACGTTTAAGCAAGAATGACGAATATTTTTAAGTGTATGAGGGAGCCCAAGACCTACAAAAAAGTCTCTTGTACCCATGTGCTAAAATGAACAGGAAGTGAGCTACGAATTTTTGAATGTCCCATTTTTGACGATTTTTGCACATTCACAGGGGGCAGACTTTTGCCCACTTCTCCTACACGTTTCATCCGACTGAGTTAAGACTTGGCCTGGACCATGTCAAGACCTGAGCCAACGACAGGGGGAAAAATTTTGACTTTTCGAAATACTATATGATGAGGGCGGGGCATCAAAATTTGTGTTTCACAATGAAAAAGGATATGCTTGATAACTCCCCGGTACATGCTCCAAAAAATCCCAAACTTGACATGTATGTTTATCGTCAAGGCCTGAAGTTATCTCTATGACAACATTCAATTATATATGCAGCGCCACCTAGCCCTTGAGGCATGAAAAAAAAATACCCCACATACGGTATTTTGTACAAAAAATGTACACTCATTCTAAGTGTGATAACTAAGTCATTTATGAATATTTTTTTAGTTTCCACCACTCAAAATGTTCACTGGCATCAGACTTATCCAAACATATATATATTTTTATTTATTTTTGATAGCCTCTATGGACATTAAAAGCAATATCGTGAATGAAGGATATGCTTAATAACTCCACGGTACATGCTCCAAAAAAAAATCCCACACTTGACATGTATGCTTATAATCAAGGCCTGAAGGTATCTCTATGACAACATTCAGTTATAAATACAGCGCCACCTAGCCCTTGAGGCTTATATAAAAAAAAAAAAAAAATACCCCACATACGGTATTTTGTACAAAAAATGTACACTCATTCTAAGTGTGATAACTAAGTCATTTATGAATATTCTTTTAGTTTCCACCACTCAAATTGTTCACTGGCTTCACACCGATCCAAACGTATGTACGTTTCCATTTTGTTTTATTCATTTTTGATTGCCCCTTTGGACAATAAAAGTAACATTGTGCAATGAGTACAACGAGCGATGATGTATATATACACTTTTACAAAAAATACCAATCAGGGCAACTCATTGCCTAAAAATAAAAAAGGACGCTGATTTTTGCAGGTCTTAACAATCACCAAAACCCGTTGAGCTTGACACACACACTGGCAAAAAAATATTCTACATGTAAACGTTTATTATGCCATTTTCAAAGAAATTTTGCTTCCAATATGCCAGTACCCCAACGTGCCAGTACCCCAACGTGCAAGTACCCCAACGTGCAAGGACCCCAACGTGGCCCGGGCTGCGAGGGCCCTTTATAGCTGCTCGCAGCTCTAGTTATTATTATTATTCTTTATTCTCCGCAAACGATCCAGATTTTGGGTACCTAAACATTCACGAAAACTCACCGAACTTTGCACACTCCTCAGGCCCGGCGAAAAATTTGATATTATGAAGTCGTCATAACAACGCGACTCTATAGCGCCCCCTAGCGTAGAAAAATAAAAACCAAGCCCGGCACGTTTGAGCTAGAGCAACGAAAATTGGCAGGCACGTGTAGCACCCCGAGATGCACAAAAAAGTCTATTGGGACCATGTAGCTAAAATGTACAGGAAATGAGCTATGAATTTTTTAATGTCCAATTTTGGCCTATTTTGGCACATTCACTGTGGTCATGCTTTTTCCCCCTCTGCAAACATTTTTCATCCAATTAACTTCAAACTTGGCATTTATCATGTCAAGACGTGAGAGAACAACTGGGCAAAAAGTCTTGCCTTTTCGAAATACTATATGATGGGGGCGGGGCATCAAATATTGCCTTTAAAATTTCATTTTTCCAGAAAGAGCAAATGCTTAATAACTTCCATGTTCAAGCTCCAAAAAATCTCAAACTTCTCAGGCAATGTAATAGTCACGGCCTGAAAACATCTATATGATAAAATTCAGTTATACTTATAGCGCCACCTAGTGGTAACAATAAATGTCATACTTTACGTTTTTAGCTACTGCGCTGAGCTCGTTGAAGGGATCCAGTTGAAAATTGGTCAGAAAAGCCTTAAGATGTTGATCATGCCCCACACCGAATATTGTAACTTTTCGCCAAAGGGCGTGGCCGCTACGTTGCCGCAAAGTCTAAAGATTTTTCGTGACAATAAAAGCTGCATTAACTTGACCGAGATGATCCTATCTTCTCAAAATTTCACACATTTGATGAGAGTCCAGCCCTAAAGACATCTATGAACTTATATTTCATCTTACTGATAGCGCCACCGAGTGGCAATTTTTTTTCTTACGAATTTTCTTCTACGTTTTTCTCCAAACACGTTAACTGGACCTACCTCATATTTGCTCAGTTGAGGGATTCGGCCTTCATGATGTCACAACACGAAGTTTGTGAGTTTTCGCGAATTGCTGTGGGCGTGGCTAAGCACTGTTCGCCAAGAAAACAACGCCAGTTTTGAGGGTCTAAACATGCGCAGAAACTCATGAAACTTGGCACACACATCTGGCCTGGTAAAATGAACAATATTTCATTGTTGATTGTGTTATTTTTACAAAAATGACTCAATAGCGCCCGCTAGGAATTTTTAATGAAGCAGCCCCGGTTGTACGTTTAAGCAAGATCTACGAAAATTTTTAGGTGTATGAGGGAGCCCAAGACCTACAAAAAAGTCTCTTGGACCCATATGCTAAAATGAACAGGAAGTGAGCTACGAATTTTTGAATGTCCCATTTTTGACGATTTTTGCACATTCACAGGGGGCAGACTTTTGCCCACTTCTCCTACACGTTTCATCTGACTGAGTTAAGACTTGACCTGGACCATGTCAAGACCTGAGCCAACGACAGAGGGAAAAATCTTGACTTTTCGAAATACTATATGATGAAGGCGGGGCATCAAAATTTGTGTTTCGCACTGAAAAAGGATATGCTTAATAACTCCCCGGTACATGCTCCAAAAAATCCCAAACTTGACATGTATGTTTATCGTGAAGGCCTGAAGCTATCTCTATGACAACATTCAGTTATATATGCAGCGCCACCTAGCCCTTGAGGCATAAAAAAAAAAATACCCCACATACGGTATTTTGTACAAAAAATGTAAACTCATTCTAAGTGTGATAACTAAGTCATTTATGAATATTCTTTTAGTTTCCACCACTCAAAATGTTCACTGGCATCAGACTTATCCAAACATATATATATTTTTATTTATTTTTGACAGCCTCTGTGGACATTAAAAGCAATATCGTGAATGAAGGATATGCTTAATAACTCCACGGTACATGCTCCCAAAAAAATCCCACACTTGACATGTATGCTTATAATCAAGGCCTGAAGGTATCTCGATGACAACATTCAGTTATAAATACAGCGCCACCGAGCCCTTGAGGCATAATGTATAAAAAAAAAGTCCCCACATACGGTATTTTGTACAAAAAATGTAAACTCATTCTAAGTGTGATGACTAAGTCATTTATGAATATTCTTTTAGTTTCCACCACTCAAATTGTTTACTGGCTTCACACCGATCCAAACGTATGTACGTTTCCATTTTGTTTTATTCATTTTTGATTGCCACTTTGGACGATAAAAGTAACATTGTGCAATGAGTACAACGAGCGATGATGTATATATACACTTTTACAAAAAATACCAATCAGGGCAACTCATTGCCTAAAAATAAAAAAGGACGCTGATTTTTGCAGGTCTTAACAATCACCAAAACCCGTTGAGCTTGACACACACTGGCAAAAAAAATATTCTACATGTAAACGTTTATTATGCCAAAAAAAAATTTCAAAGAAATTTTGCTTCCAATATGCCAGTACCCCAACGTGCCAGTACCCTAACGTGCAAGTACCCCAACATGCAAGGACATAACGTGGCCCGGGCTGCGAGGGCCCTTTATAGCTGCTTGCAGCTCTAGTTAGGGCCCGAGCAGCGACCGCTGCGAGGTCCCTCTTGTTTTTGTAAGAATTATTAGGGCCCGAGCAGCGACTGCTGCGAGGTCCCTATTGTTTTTCGTTCGAATTCTTCTTCTTCTTCTTCTTCTTCTTCTTCTTCTTCTTCTTCTTCTTCTTCTTCTTCTTCTTCTTCTTCTTCTTCTTCTTCTTCTTCTTCTTCTTCTTCTCCGTAAACGATCGCATTTTTGAGTACCTAAACATTCACGAAAACTCACCAAACTTTGCACACTCTTCAGGCCCGGCGAAAAATTTTATATTATGAAGTCGTCATAACAACGCGACTCTATAGCACCCCCTAGCGTAGAAAAATAAAAAACAAGCCTGGCACGTTTGAGCTAGAGCAACGAAAATTGGCAGGCACGTGTAGCACCCCGAGACGCACAAAAAAGTCTATTGGGACCATTTAGCTAAAATGTACAGGAAATGAGCTATGAATTTTTTTATGTCCAATTTTGGCCTATTTTGGCACATTCACTGTGGTCATGCTTTTTCCCCCTCTGCAAACATTTTTCATCCAATTCACATCAAACTTGGCATTTATCATCTCAAGACCTGAGAGAACAACTGGGCAAAAAGTCTTGCCTTTTCGAAATACTATATGATGGGGGCGGGGCATCAAATATTGTCTTTAAAATTTCATTTGTCCAGAAAGAGCAAATGCTTAATAACTCCCATGTTCGAGCTCCAAAAAATCTCAAACTTCTCAGGCAACGTAATAGTCACGGCCTGAAAACATCTATATGATAAAATTCAGTTATACATATAGCGCCACCTAGTGGTGACAATAAATGTCATACTTTACGTTTTTAGCTACTGCGCTGAGCTCGTTGAAGGGATCCAGTTGAAAGTTGGTCAGAAAAGCCTTAAGATGTTGATCATGCCCCACACCGAATATTGTAACTTTTCGCCAAAGGGCGTGGCCGCTACGGTGCCGCAAAGTCTGAAGTTTTTTCGTGACAATAAAAGCTGCATGAACTTGACCGAGATGATCCTATCTTCTCAAAATTTCACACATTTGATGAGAGTCCAGCCCTAAAGACACCTACGAACTTATATTTCATCTTACTGATAGCGCCACCTAGTGGCAATTTTTTTTCTTACGAATTTTCTTGTACATTTTTTCTCCAAACACGTTAACTGGACCAACCTCATATTTGCTCAGATGAGGGTTTCGGCCTTCATGATGTCACAACACGAAGTTTGTGAGTTTTCGCAAAATGCTGTGGGCGTGGCTAAGCGCTGTTCGCCAAGAAAACAACGCCAGTTTTGAGGGTCTAAACATGCACAGAAACTCCTGAAACTTGGCACACACATCTGGCCTGGTACAATGAGCATTATTTTATTGTTGATTGTGCTATTGTTGAAAAAAAGACTCAATAGCGCCCCCTAGAAATTTTTAACGAAGCAGCCCCGGTACGTTTAAGCAAGAACGACAAATACTTTTAGTTGTATGAGGGAGCCCAAGACCTACAAAAAAGTCTCTTGGAACCATATGCTAAAATGAACAGGAAGTGAGCTACGAATTTTTGAATGTCCCATTTTTGACGATTTTTGCACATTTACAGGGGGCAATCTTTTGCCCGCTTCTCCTACACGTTTCATCCGACTGAGTTAAGACTTGACCTGGACCATGTCAAGACCTCAGCCAACGACAGGGGGAAAATTCTTGACTTTTAGAAATACTATATGATGAGGGCGGGGCATCAAAATTTGTGTATTTTGCAATGAAAAAGGATATGCTTAATAACTCCCCAGTACATGCTCCAAAAAAGCCCAAACTTGACATGTCTGTTTAGAGTCAAGGCCTGAAGGTATCTATGACAACATTCAGTTATATATGCAGTGCCACCTAGCCCTTGAGGCATGAAAAAAAAAATACCCCACTCATGGTATTTTTACAAAAATTGTAAACACGTTTCGCAATGAAAAAGGACATGCTTAATAACTCCCCGGTACATGCTCCAAAAAATCCCAAACTTGACATGTCTGTTTATAGTCAAGGCCTGAAGGTATCTCTATGACAACATTCAGTTATATATGCAGCGCCACCTAGCCCTTGAGGCAGAAAAAAAAATACCCCACTTACGGTATTTTTACAAAAATTGTAAACTCATTCTAAGTGTGATAACTAAGTAATTTATAAATATTCTTTTACTTTCCACCACTCAAAATGTTCACTGGCATCAGACCGATCCAAACATACGTACTTTTTAATTTTGTTTCATTTATTTTTGATAGCCTCTATGGACAATAACAGCAACATTGTGCAATGAGTACGAGCGATGATGTGTATATATACTTTTACAAAAAATACAAATCAGGGCAACTCATTCGTTAAAAATAAAAATGTACACTGATTTTTGCAGATCTTAACATTCACCAAAACCCATTGAGCTTGACAAACTCATCACACCTGGCAAAAGAAAAATCCACATGTAAAGGTTTATTATGCCATTTTCAAAGAAACTCTGCTCCCAATGTGCCAGTACCCCAACGTGCAAGTACCCCAACGTGGCCCGGGCTGCGAGGGCCCTTTATAGCTGCTTGCAGCTCTAGTTATTTAGTTTTATTTATTTTTGATAGCCTCTCTGGACATTAAAAACAATATCGTGAATGAAGGATATGCTTAATAACTCCCAGGTACATGCTCCAAAAAATCCCATACTTGAAATGTATATTCATAGTCAAGGCCTGAAGGTATCTCTTTGACAAAATTCAGTTATAAATACAGCGCCACCTAGTCGTTGAGGCATAAAAAAAAATGTCTCACTTACGGTATTTTGGCAAAAATTGTAAACTCATTGTAAGTGTGATAACTAAGTCATTTATGAATATTCTTTTACTTTCCACCACTCAAAATGTTCACTGGCATCAGACCGATCCAAACATACGTACTTTTTATTTTATTTTTTTTATTTTTTATACCCTCTATGGACAATAACAGCAACATTGTGCAATGAGTACGAGCGATGATGTGTTTATGTACTTTTACAAAAAATACAAATCAGAGCAACTCATTCCCTAAAAATAAAAAAGTACACTGATTTTTGCAGATCTTAACATTCACCAAAACCCATTGAGCTTGACACACTCATCACACCTGGCAAAAGAAAAAAAATAATCCACATGTAATGGTTTATCATGCCATTTTCCAAGAAATTCTGCTTCCAATGTGCCAGTACCCCAACGTGCAAGTACCCCAACGTGGCCCGGGCTGCGAGGGCCCTTTATAGCTGCTCGCAGCTCTAGTTTGCTTAAAATACCTGTGATTAAAAACAACAAACTAGGGCTGAATCTAATCGTCTGACACATGATGTACAAGTGGTTTGAATTTTTTTGTAACATACAGACATGTAATTTATGATCTCAGGTTTTGGACAGGTGTAATACTGGTTTGGCTGCCATGTGCATGTCTGATGTTCTCAAGAGCTTACTGTATTTAAATGGACCCAGTTGGGTTTACATTTCACAGCCAATTTTGTCCTGATGTCCTTTGCGTTCATTTCATTGTTCATGGTTCTGACAAAATGATGCAGACAAGTCTTTGAATAGCCCTCACATATATAGCTTATAAGAGAAAATTTGTATATGCTTTAATTTCATAACAGTGAAATGTGCATGTAGGACTTCTTGCAGTCTTAGTCGTACAACCATATGCCAGGCACGGCGGGATTTCACTGTGGAAACAGTAAATTAACATGAAAACGCTGTGGGAAAACAGTGTAACAACTATTGCCTAGGTCCATTTCACCCTCTAATTTTTTTTTAGTTTGCTTCTCTTAAAGCAAATTCTCTGCAGTGCATGAATATGCCACTGCCCAGACAGGATCCAGCCTGGTCAGCCCTACAGGTGGTTACCCAGCCACCAACAAAACTCTTTTGAAGCCGCTGACCAGGCGACAAAGGAATTTATGCGTCTGCCGAAGGAGTGTATTTCAAGCAGTCTTCTCGGAGCCCGAACAAATGGCTCCAATGGTTTGGAATACACAAATGACCGATCAAAGGAATGTTCATGACTTCTTATCAATCACAAAAGGATACTCTGGCGCCTCGCCCTTCCTGGAACGTCTAGATGGAGCAACAACACCTCCAAGTGGCGAAACTTGGAACTATCCTTAGTGACAATTCACATAAGTAACCGCATTGTACACATCTATACCATGATAATTCTTGACAGACAACTGAACTACGAATGATTCATGTTATATCTTTGTGTGTATGAACATCCTATTTCATGTGTCCTCCATAAAGAATGCAAGATAATCAATATCTCTCAGTTCAGTCAGATTAGACAAGTAGAAGTTACCTCACAAGTGAGTTTATGATGCATTAATTACAATATGTGTTAAACGGGGTATGTGGGAAAACTGATTTGCCAGACTGACCAAATTTAATGCCAAATTATTAATCTCTTTAATAATTTTCCTCTTAAAGTCTGCTCGAGCGAACAGAAGGGTGTGCCATCACCTGCTGAAGCCCCACCCAGAGACTTTAAAAAGGACGAGCAGACCCCCGCTCAGCCTCTTGCCCTCTTCCTGCTCTCACAAGCCTCAACCAAAAAAACTCCCTGGCACGAACTGCAAGTGTCCCAGGCTGCTCGAACTCTTTGTTCTAAGAGACTTGCAAACCACGTGGCCTTTTTCTTTCCTGGCAGGATCCGTTAACGAGATCGGATCCTCGCTCCACGCCACGCCAAAGCAAGTGCAAACTGCAACGCTGACTAAAGACTCTTTTGTTTTTTTGTTTTGTTTTTTTTGTTCCACTATCGGTGCTTACCCGCCCGACCTTCGCGGTCCCGGGTACACTTGCAACGCACCGCCGGACTCAAGGTTGTGCACCTAAGCCGCGCACCTCACGTGCTATTCGCTGGCGCTCCGCCGCAGTGCCAACGCACCTCCAACGGCTGGCCTTCCCCGTACGCAGGCGCGTACTGACCGAGCTGCAACACCTGAACTCGGACAGCTGCCCAGCAGAACCAACCTCGCCGGATCGCCGACCAATCAAGGCACGAGCCGCGCAACTACGTCAGGCCCCTGGCGTGGCTCCCTCGCTCACCTGTGGAATAAACTCTTTTTTTTAATTTTATTTTCTTGCCTTTTTGGAACGAACATTGACTATTTTTCCCCCTTTTGAAGACCTTTCTGCTCGTTCGACGCAAACGATACTCGTAAGTCTGCATTTGATTCCCAAATTGGTACCACTGCGTGCAACTTACGTTTGAAACATCTCACAAATCTGGCAGGTCAAATTTTCTCTTTTCCCTGTTTCTTTATTCATTCGCATTCCTTCCTTATTTTCATTCGCTTTATTTTATTTCTTTTCTTCTGACGGTAGAATAGTTAGATAGGCAGTATTTTGATTCTGTAGTGTAGCAATCGTGAATAAATGCATGTTTTATAAACTTTATTCCGCCAAAGTCATCTGTGTTTCCGAGTGGATTATTATTCTTTTGTTAGTACAACGAACCACTGAATATCGAGTGTGGCGACTTTAGATTATCAATGACTGATGAAAGAAGGATTTTGGTCGTTGTTTGCTCCTGTTAACCCAAAGCAAAGGCAACGTGGTGCCCCAGAGGTTATCGCGGTAAATACAATTTACCTCTGTAACGTCCAGATTATTAATTCGTCCAAAAGACGACCCAATTATCGCTACATAATGGTGCCCCGAGTGAGGCTACAAAACATAAGAAGATCCACTCGAAAATACAAGACTTTGGACGTGAAAAGTAAAACACATTTCACGTAGGGTACCTAATCATTTGTCTCTGTGTAAGAAGGTAAACATTTCTTCTTACATAGAACTGCACCGACTTTCCCCTTCAGCTTTGAATCAAGCGTCTGTTAAGCCGCCATATTGCGTGTGTCACCACCGCAGTGGTTTGCGATAAGTAAACGAGAGTAACGGGATTGATTGTTGGAAGTTAGGTAAGAGCCGGTCACCGTTTGAGGAAATGGTGGCTTGTATTTGAAAACGTACGTGATAGAGCTCGAGTTGTGCAACTTTTAGATTTCAGCTGGCTGAATTTGAAGTTGTTTGTCTTTGTGTTGTTGTGTTTCCGGAAATTGTGGGAAGTCAGGTGACAGCCTACGTGCGTCGCGTTGACCCGACTCGAGTTACGTGCTTCGGAGTAGCTAACCGCGAGCAACGTAAACGACGTCCGAGTCACTTTCCCCGTGTCCCTCCTACACCTAGCTTGTGGGAGAAGTTTGAGTCGTGAATGAGCTTTTGTAGCCGCCGACTCAAAGTTGCAGCTCATGGCGAGCGGATTAACAGAGCGCTAAGACGTTAGCTGCTTACCTGTACCGTGTACGCATTTCCACAAGGTGGAGCCATAGTCATAGTGAAGAGCTGTGTGGCTCGTGGAGGCGTGGTTGAGTACCTCCCCCTCCCTTCTCGTTGGCGAGTTTGAGCCACGCCTGCAGACGCCCCGAAGGGGAGTGAGTCCCGCAGGCTGTCAGCTGTCAGCCAGTGTTTGGAGTGACACAGATCACTCGAGCTTGCTCCACTGTCAATAGACAACTGACCCCCCACTGCTGCTGTAACGCCGGTGTTCCTTGCTCCGCAATAATTCTGATTCAATGTCACTTCACATTGCTTTTTGAATTGTTTTCCGTGTCGAGCGTTGTACTTAGTGATTGTCGTCACTGTTAGTACGCAAGGATAATAAAAAAAATTATCCACGTCCGATTAAACGCAGTTGTAGGCTTAATTGACTGCTTGCGTTTAACGATTATAGTAATAGCCACCGCATTCTAGTCTTTTACGCTGCCTAGCGTGAGAGCAATTACGGTTGCATCAACAAAACATACGGCTGGGTCAAATTAATATAAGGGAACTATTTACACTGTTGTGTTTTTCTCTTTTTTCTCTTTTTTTTTCTTTTCATATTCCCTCTTATCCAGTTTCATACTAGGCTAACTAGCTGTATTCTCGACTTAACATTCTACTTAATTTAGGGTTTTGTGTTTGTTTAGTTGATTTGGTAGACCTAGTATTATTATTATTATTTCCTTCCCTTTTATTTGTTTTTCTTCTCATTTTTATCCATTATTTTTAATTTTTTTTGTTTTGTTTGTTCTTTTGTTTTTGTTTTTCGGTTGTGTCTAGTTAATAAGAAGGTGTGAGTTCGAATGAGCTATTATTAGAGAGGCAGCTCTAATATTTCTGTACAGTTTTAAGTTTATTTTCCCCTTTTTTGCTTTGTTGTTTATTTAATTTAATTTTAATTTCAACTTTTAACTCGACTTCCCAAAAAAAAAAATAATAATAATAATTTTTTTTTGAATTTTTTTTTTGGTTTAGCTTTTGGGATTGACCGCTGTAACATTTCAGAGTTACCCTGGCCCTCATTTAAGCTATTCTTTGCTGAGTGAAGTAAGTTGAAGTTAGTATTATTATTATTTTTTTCTTTTTCTTTACTTTCTTATTTCCCCTCATTTATTTTATTTTTGTTGCTGTTTGTTTTTGTTTGTTTTGATAACTGGAATTGATTTTTCACAACTATAGTGTAAGCTGTGGGTTGCATAGCCCACTACAAATCTTTTGCTTTTGTGGCAATTTCCCTTTTGATAATTTGAACCCAGTGTGTATTGTTGACGATAATACTTGATAGCGGTAGTTAGCTAACTGCGTACGCTAATTAGCTAACTATTAAACGCTAGTATAAGTTGATCGTCTAAAAGCTATTGACAATATGGCAGCACCCCGAGAGACTCCCAGCCCCTGTGAGAGCTTAGAGACCTTAGCTCAACTGGTGCAGAAGCTGACCAAGGACTTCTTACCTGGATACGCTGAGTCTATTAGGGATGCGGATGTTAATACGCTAAATGATAACCTCGCACAGCTCATGAGTGACGCTGAGACGAAAGCCCCAAAGGACAAGTCACTCATTCGAATGCTCGGATGTCTGACTTTGAACCTTGCCGCGCAGTTGAAGCTGAGCGATGCCGAGGACTGTCAAGTGAAACACCAACTTGACTTGGCACGACAGCAGAGCCGTGACGCCACGGCACAGCTTGAAGCCGCCCACGACCGAGTGAAGGTCATGGAGACCCAGCTGGATGACGTTAAAGCACAGCTGGATGAGGCAGAAGCCCGCGCAGATGCGGCGCTAGCCGAAAATCTGGGCAGTGATGCAGATGAGTCTGCTTTCACTCCCGACTCCCATCAAAAGATTGGTGAGTTAACCCAAGCTCTCGCGTCCGCCGAAGAGACAAATCGAGAGCAAGAAAAACTGCTGAGATCCGCGGCAAATGAAATTCACAAACTAAAAGTAGAGGTGACTGACTTGACTGAACGACCGTCAAAAGACCAACTTCGGCTAGCAGAAGCTAATTACTTTCGGGTTAGTTCGTCGCTAGCTCAGTCAACCGATGAAGTGAAGCGCCTCCAAGTTCAGGTACAGACCTTTAGGGAGGAACGTAATGCCGAAGTGGACCGCTCATATGACCTGCGAACCAAATTAGCATTGACTGAAGCCGAGGTTACCCGCCTCCGACAATGACAGCAGGAATATGAGACAGAGTTAGCTCATATTAAACATGAGTTACAACGCGCGCAGCAGTTGCATGAGGTCTCCCGAGGAGCCTCCCGGCCGGGAGCTCCACCCCCACACAGACCTCCTGATCCCAGAGCCACAGCACCACAGCTCAAACTGCCACCTGAGTCCGGAACCGCCTGGAGGACGCCAGTGACCACCGCCGCTTTAGGCCTGGCACCTCCAATGGCCGCCTCCCCACACGCTTTCGGGCCATCAGGTGATGACAGTTTCCAACGTGGACCCATGTCGACTCCCCCGTTGGAGGGACAAATGGGCGTGGCCTGGAAAGATTTGGACAAGCTGGCTCGAAATATAACCAAATTCGAACCGAAACCAGGGGGGTCCCACAACACAACAGAGTACTTGAAAGACATCAACTATCATCTCCAGCGGTTCCCAATGGCAACCGTGGAAGATAAGTTGTACTTGATCAAAATGACGTCCAGCCGAGCAGTCAACAGACTGCTGGAACGGCAGCCCGCTGATGTGTTGTCTGACCCCTTGGCACTGCACCAAGCCATCTCACGCGAGTTTGACGGTTCTCCTGGGTTGTCGGGCATGGAAGTCGCCATGTTCGTCAAACAGGGAAAGCAGGAGGCTCCTCAGGCTTTCTATAGTCGTCTTCGCGATGCCTATTTTGGGACTCGTAACGAGCCCAACATGGAGGAAGATCCTGGTTTTAAAACGTTGTTTGTCCGAAACCTCCAACAAATCCTTAACCACTACTTGGGACTGGCTTTGTGTCCTGAGACACTGAATAGCTCGCAGCTACGTGACTTAGCAGCTAGGGGCTATGCAAAGCTAAAATTATCCGCCCCCAAGGCAGGCGACGCAGGAATTTATAAAGTGGACGTGGGTCCTCCTTCAGAGCTGGAGGGAGCTTGCTCCTTTGCTCCGAGGGAAGACCAGACTAAATCCAAAAAGTCAAAACAGTCCCGCGCCCCGCGAAACCGGAAACCGCGCTCCAAAACCGACTACTCGCGTGACGAGAGAGCGGACGGAGAAAAGCAAGCTGACGACCGCCGGCGCTCCAAAGTTGCTAAAGGTAAGCCCGATTCGCGCTATCATCCAAAACGTGATAAAGTCGAACGCGCGCCAGCAACCGATTTCTGCCGCGAGTCCCGGAACCGCCAAGCCGACTCCGAGACTGACCACCACGCAGTTGCCAACGGCATATTGAAGGCACTCCTGAAATTGTCAAAAGACTCGTCAAAAGACCCGCCTTTATGACTAACCGACGGCCGGATGCCCACTGAAGTGACCCACCAGCAGAGGTCACCAGAGGGCCCTCCAGTAGCCGACACTCAGACACCTACTAAACTGCCTTCTGACTCAACAATATTGGTACTGCAGGCTGATCCAAATACAGCAGACCCGCATGTATAGCAAACAACCGATGACGTGAGACCGTTCCAACAGCTTTTAGGTGACCTCACCACTAGGGGGATGGCTCGTAAATTCTATCTGAGCGTCACCCTGGAGCGAGCTCTAACCTACGAAGCCCTTGTAGATCCCGCCGCGGACATCACGGTGATGTCCAACACGGTGTTCGAACAACTCCGCGCCGCGTCACAAGCTAACAGTCGACCGCTCCGCCTACGGCGGTGCCCACTTACCGTTAGCGCCTTCTCACCTACTAACACAAAGCTGGAATCTGTCGCGATGGTACACTGGTCTATTGGCCCCATGGAA
The DNA here is from genome assembly GCF_051991245.1 of Festucalex cinctus. Classification (NCBI taxonomy): domain Eukaryota; kingdom Metazoa; phylum Chordata; class Actinopteri; order Syngnathiformes; family Syngnathidae; genus Festucalex; species Festucalex cinctus. The sequence continues at coordinate 834,345 of NC_135413.1, forward strand.
TTCATCCATCCAGTCTATGTGGGACCCATTGAGTCAGTCCCCCTTCTTATTGGTCAAGACCTGTTGTTCCGCTTCCAACCCATCATAGACTACCAGAGACTCCAGATTTGGGCCCAGGTGCGGCAGGCCCTGCCGACATTTCCTTCGGGCCCTGACCAGGCTCAGCTCTGCACTGTGACTCGTGGGCAGCCACCCCACGGGGAAGCAGACGCCCCCACAGGGAGCTGGGACACCACTCAGTCCAAGGCAGGACCCCTCGTGTCCCCGACAAAGGACCGGCTGAGAAGCCATGACACCTTTCTTTGTGACCTTGACCCACCACCGCCTGATGCAGGGTACGCCCCACGCATCATCGGAGGTGTCCACGTGCAAGGTGCACCTGTTCTTGACGCTGTCCTCGCCTTGTGGGCTGACAAGTCAGCCATTTCTGCAGCATTCGCTGACAACTTGCGAGATCTCGACCCGAACATTCTTTTCGTCTCCAAGTCTTGCCGGTTTCCGTTGAACACGGAACCCCCTCTCACAATAACTGCAGTGGGCGTGTGCGCCTTAAACCTTCAGTGGAAGCAGCACTCACTGACCCACTACTTCTTGGTTGTCCCGGACGCGCCTCACACCCTCTTCGTGGGTGCAGATTTGCTTGTTCGTCTTGCCGTCCAGGTGGACACCATCAACAACGTGCTTTGGTCCCTCACCAACTCGGAACCTCTAGCTCGTGTTCCCAGTCTTCCAAACATGAAGTCCGGACAGACCATCCCAGATGCTTGCGAAGTCTTAAACGAGGATGAAGTGATCGCTCCGGCGGCCACGATCAACATTCCGGTTCGCTTGGTGGCGCGAGCTAACCAGGTCTTGAATGCTAACTCCGCTTTCTTTCAACCTTCATCGGAATTCATGAACCTGTCGTTACTCTTGGAGGCCACGCCCATCGTGGACGCCTCCCTCACCACTCTGATCTTGGTTCACAACCCCTTTTCGTACGACGTTCGAATACCAAAAGCGACCCGTCTGGGCCTGCTCATCCGTTCCGACTTCCACGACTTCACTCTAACGGTGCCTGTGGTTGGACACATCCCATCTGACTTGTTCTTGACTGAAGACACCGGTGGCCGAAGACTCACCAGGCCATCTCAGCTTGTTACGGTCAACCCTGCCGGTCCCACCAACGATGAAGACATCGTCCGAGTGGACCTGGGGACAGACCAACAACTGGTGATTTATGCCTTGAGCGCGTTGCCTCCAACGCCCTCTAGCATTCCCTCTGGAAACCCAGAGAGACCTCAACCAACCACGACTCCAAATGGGGACCTTCAACCGTACCCAGAGTTCGAGGCGCACCTCCAAGAAGTTCTGCACCGCGCCGACGTGCTCCGGTCCGAACAGGACCGCGAACGTTTGCGCACCGTGTTAATGAAATACACACCCTCTTTTGCCAAGGACTCTTTGGATTGCGGGTTGACGGCACTACATGTAGTCCGCATCCCGACTCAGCCCGGCGCTCCTCCAACTTTCGTGCGCCAGTACAAGATTCCGATAGCTTCTTACGAACCAGTACAGAAGACTATCGATGCCATGCTGGAAAAGGGCATCATTCGCCCCTGTAACAGCACCTATTCGGCTCCATTGTGGCCAGTCTTGAAGCCAAACGGTACATGGAGACCAACCATTGACTATCGCAAACTGAACCAACAGGTTCCTCTTTCGCGATGGCCCATGACACAACTTGAACAGGAACTTCCCAAGGTTCGAGATGCCAAATTCTTCACCACCATCGATGTGGCTTCGAGGTTCTGGACGATCCCAGTAGATCCCAGGGATCAATACAAGTTGGCATTCACCTTTGGCAACAAACAGTACACTTTCAACCGGTGTCCATTCGGCTACGCCAACTCGCCAGCCGAATTTAACATCTTCCTCAACAAGGCGTGCCCTGATGCCGCCACCAGGGGCAACCTCATTTATGTCGATGACATTATGATGAGGAGCTCCTCTTTGGATGACCATTTGATGGAAATCGACCACGTTCTTGGACAGCTGTCTTCTGCAGGTGCCAAACTGTCCCTCCTGAAAGGTCAGTGGTGTCGCACGAAGGTCAACTACGTGGGGATCTTGGTTGGGCCGAACGGGATTGAACCACAATCCAGCCGTATTCAAGGCCTTCTTGACATCAAAACCCCCACCGATGTGTCAAAATTGCGCAGCTTCCTTGGCGTGTGTAACTATTCGCGCCAGTTCATTGAACACTTTGCTGACATAGCACGCCCTCTTACTAACCTGCTGAAGAAAGACACGCCCTTCGATTGGGGTGACGAACAAAGCAACGCGATGAATATGCTAAAACAAAAGCTGGGCTCCGCCCCCTGTCTCGCGTACCCCGATAGCAACAAGGAATTTTTCTTGGAAGCAGGATTCTCCGACCATTGTTTGAGTGCGGGTCTATACCAAATGTACGACCAGGATAAACGCGTCGTGGCGTACGCCAGTAAAAAGTTGAACGGCCCCGAGTTGAAATACCCCGACTGCGAAAAAGCCCTGCTTTCCACAGTATGGGCAATCAAACATTTCTCAAACTACATTGTATGCCAAAAAGTAACGATTGATACTAACCATCATCCGGTTACTTTTCTTAACAACCAACGCATTCGAGACGGCGTTGTAACGAACACGCGCATTGCCGGCTGGCTTATGGCCTTACAAAGTTACGATGTTCGAGTCCGGTACACGAAAAACGCAAAGTTACCACTGGGTACCGATCTAGCAATTTGCCAGAACTGTGTGTCAACTTCCCCGACCCCGCCGATAGACGTCGCCGTGGCACCGATGCCGGAATTCACGCGTCACCGCTATTTTGAGGAACATGTCTGCAAAGACATGCCTACAGCTTACGTGGATGGCTGCTCTTACCACCACCAAACCCAGCTGCAGGCTGGGGTGGGCATCGCTTGGGTCGACGACACACCGTGCAAACCACTGCTATTCCAATTGGGCCCCCACTCTTCTCAATATGCGGAAATCGCTGGCATCCTGATTACACTCAAATTAGCAGTTGAACACGGTGTCACGGTGCTGGTTATCTGCACTGACTCAAACTATGCCCGCCTCGCCTTCACCTGTCATTTACCGGTGTGGCGTCGAAATGGTTTCCTTACGTCAGCAAAGAAACCCGTTAAACACCGCGACCTCATTTTGACATGCGACCATTTGGTTTCCTCCAATGATATGCATGTCTATTGGAAAAAGGTCCGGGGACACTCAAAAGTCCCAGGACCTGACAAACATTTTAACGACCTAACGGACACGTTAGCCAAACAAGGGGCCCTCGACGGGACTCCTTGGACATTTGATACAGCTTGGCTGCCCACCCAGCCCACCCTGGAGGTCCACGTTCTCACGCGCCGCCGCGCTGCGGCCGCCGCTGAGTCTCGCGACGCCCCCACACGAACCCCTACGGGGCCCGTGGCGTGCGTACCGCCCATCCGAACCTCCGACTTGGTCGCCCAACAGGCCGGCGAACCCGCGCTTTTCAAAAGAATTCAGCACCTTTCTGATCCTGTCGCCAATCCCGTGTCGTCTGACGCGTTGAGTGACGACAGCGACTTCAGAGACTTGCTCTCCGTGCTGCAAAGGCTGCGTCTCGTTAAAGGCCTTCTGGTTTATGACTCCGCGTCTCCGCCTGCCCTGCGGTTGGTGGTTCCACGGAGCCAAAGGGGGGTCTTGCTAACATACGCCCACGACGCGCCTTATGCAGGCCACCGCGGATTCAAGGCCACTGTCACCGCACTACAACAGGTGGCATACTGGCCGCGCATGCATAATGATGTAGCAACCTACATCAAAGGATGCCTGGTTTGCTGCCAGTTTCAGCCAGCAAACCCAAGTCACCGAGCACCACTCCAACAGAAAGGAGTCAACTTCCCATGGTCTGATCTCCAAATTGATTGGGTGGGACCACTGGTCAGATCTCTGAGACTAACAAATACTTTCTTACAGTAGTTTGCGCGTTCACCAAGTGGGTAGAATGCCTGCCCGCTCCAAACGACACCGCACACACCACTGCATGCCTGCTGATGAACCACGTGTTCTCCCGTTTTGGGTTGCCCTCACGGGTTAACTCAGACAGGGGAACCCACTTCACAGCCGAGGTGATGCAACAACTTTAGCAAATGCTCGGAATCAAGGCCCAGTTGCACATTAGCCATCACCCGCAGTCATCAGGACAGGTGGAGCGGACTAATCGCACCGTGGTAAATTTGCTGAAAAAGTTTGTTGTTTCCAACCATCGGGACTGGGACACCCGACTCCCACTGATCCTCATGGCGATTCGAGCCACCCCTCACGAATCCACAGGGGTGGCGCCCTTTGAAATGATGACCGGACGGCGAATGACGCTCCCCCTGCACCTGATGTATCAGCCAGGAGTAACAAACCTAGCCACGGCATACACGGCCTCCCAGTACGTGGAGGACTTGCAAGCCCACCTCCGGGCCACGTTTGCATTCGTTCAACAACGGCTTAAGCAAAGTGCAGAAGGTCAGAAAACCTACTACGATAGGAAAGCCTCACGAACCGAGTTCGAAATAGGTGATCGAGTATGGTACTACTTGTTCGCGCAACCAAATGCTAATACTCCGCGTGCCCAGAGGGGCATCGCCCGGAAATTTCTTCCCCGGTGGTCAGGACCATACGAAATCGTCGACAAACTGTCACCCGTCGCCTATCAAATTAGGATGAATAAAGGACGTCAGGGGGACCAACTGAGGTGGGTCCACCGAAATCAGATCAAAAGTCACTGCGGTTTTGAACGTCTGGGAACGCGATCGAGCGAATCTCAGGACCAGCATACGCGCGAAACTGACAAAGGGGGGTCACCAGCTGACTCCAAGTCAGCGACCCAACCGACACCCTCGCCAAACTCCGTCGACCGACCTAGCTGAGTATCAGACGTACAAAAGGGGGGTCAACACCCCGCTGCACCTACCGAACCCCTAAGTGATGTCATACTGAGCGACGCTAATCCGCTTGTCTTTGTTGGTTGCTAGAGGATGGTGTGATATGATGACGACCCTGATGTTGTGCATGACCGCTGTGGTGAGTTGGCCAGAAACGGTTGAACCCGGACTTGCAGCGGAAATTGCCTTGATTGAATAACCAGGATTGCTTACGAATGATTGCGAGAAGTTAGCATACTGTGTTTTTCCACTTATTTGCAGACGCTTGGTGCAACACTTAAGGACACGGTCCTAGCTGTAACACCGATAGCATTATGCAGAATAGACTAGACAACTACAAAATAATTTGCAACTCGAATTCAAAAGATTATGTACACCCAAGGTGTTATAATACTTATGAATGGTATGCTGCGTGAAATCAGTTTTTGCTAGCTATAAAAAGCTCCCCCGTACTTAAGGCCTTCAAAAGCAGGTCAGAGTACTCTTTTTAAAGCGTTAGTTAGTCTAGCTAATCTAACTAAGCCCTTTGCCTTCCTTCCCTTAGTCCAGCGTGACTACCGAGGATACTCTGATTTTTTTTTTCCTTTCATTTCTTTTTCTCCCCTCCTCCCTTTTTTTTTCCCCCCTTTTCCTTCAGTTATTCTTAGATAGCGCATGACTTTTTGGGTGTTTAATTACGCTATAGGAAGATGCGATAGCTAAGTACCTAGCAACGATAGTGTCGCGCTAACCGACCTAAGACTTTTTTTTACGAACACCCCCAGGGGTGGAGATTTGCACCGACACGCAGGTGCCTGAGACAACCTCCCCATCTTTATAGGAGAGTTATGGCCTGAGTATAGTCCCGGGTTTTTGAGTTTTAGAAGACGAAAGCCTCTTCTTCGTTCTCTCTCTCTTCTTTAATTTGCTGTTCGTTTTCCCTAGTTACTCATAATATGATACTAGCCTTATAGCCTTAGGAAAGTTTTCTTTCTTTTCTTTTGTTTGGAATTTCGCGTCTTGCATCTTTCCCAGGCCCGCGCCTGTTTTGGGACCCGAGTCCCTCAGTCAGCTGACACAGCACCAAGTTAGAGACACACTGTTAACTGAATACACATAGAGACACATTGAAAACACACAGACATACCCTGCATACACATAACCAGGCAGAGGTTAGAGAAAAGTTGCACCAGTGGTATGTCTTGAGTGTTGCAGCAGAGCGTGAGTGGGACTCCGGCCGTCTGACCGTGGCCTGGACCCTGGCCACGCATCATCTGGACCCGCCAACCTGGACATCCTGAAGATTCATCCTGCTTGACGAAGGGGGGTCTGTAACAACTATTGCCTAGGTCCATTTCACCCTCTAATTTTTTTTTAGTTTGCTTCTCTTAAAGCAAATTCTCTGCAGTGCATGAATATGCCACTGCCCAGACAGGATCCAGCCTGGTCAGCCCTACAGGTGGTTACCCAGCCACCAACAAAACTCTTTTGAAGCCGCTGACCAGGCGACAAAGGAATTTATGCGTCTGCCGAAGGAGTGTATTTCAAGCAGTCTTCTCGGAGCCCGAACAAATGGCTCCAATGGTTTGGAATACACAAATGACCGATCAAAGGAATGTTCATGACTTCTTATCAATCACAAAAGGATACTCTGGCGCCTCGCCCTTCCTGGAACGTCTAGATGGAGCAACAACACCTCCAAGTGGCGAAACTTGGAACTATCCTTAGTGACAATTCACATAAGTAACCGCATTTTACACATCTATACCATGATAATTCTTGACAGACAACTGAACTACGAATGATTCATGTTATATCTTTGTGTGTATGAACATCCTATTTCATGTGTCCTCCATAAAGAATGCAAGATAATCAATATCTCTCAGTTCAGTCAGATTAGACAAGTAGAAGTTACCTCACAAGTGAGTTTATGATGCATTAATTACAATATGTGTTAAACGGGGTATGTGGGAAAACTGATTTGCCAGACTGACCAAATTTAATGCCAAATTATTAATCTCTAATAATTTTCCTCTTAAAGTCTGCTCGAGCGAACAGAAGGGTGTGCCATCACCTGCTGAAGCCCCACCCAGAGACTTTAAAAAGGACGAGCAGACCCCCGCTCAGCCTCTTGCCCTCTTCCTGCTCTCACAAGCCTCAACCAAAAAAACTCCCTGGCACGAACTGCAAGTGTCCCAGGCTGCTCGAACTCTTTGTTCTAAGAGACTTGCAAACCACGTGGCCTTTTTCTTTCCTGGCAGGATCCGTTAACGAGATCGGATCCTCGCTCCACGCCACGCCAAAGCAAGTGCAAACTGCAACGCTGACTAAAGACTCTTTTGTTTTTTTGTTTTGTTTTTTTTGTTCCACTATCGGTGCTTACCCGCCCGACCTTCGCGGTCCCGGGTACACTTGCAACGCACCGCCGGACTCAAGGTTGTGCACCTAAGCCGCGCACCTCACGTGCTATTCGCTGGCGCTCCGCCGCAGTGCCAACGCACCTCCAACGGCTGGCCTTCCCCGTACGCAGGCGCGTACTGACCGAGCTGCAACACCTGAACTCGGACAGCTGCCCAGCAGAACCAACCTCGCCGGATCGCCGACCAATCAAGGCACGAGCCGCGCAACTACGTCAGGCCCCTGGCGTGGCTCCCTCGCTCACCTGTGGAATAAACTCTTTTTTTAAATTTTATTTTCTTGCCTTTTTGGAACGAACATTGACTATTTTTCCCCCTTTTGAAGACCTTTCTGCTCGTTCGACGCAAACGATACTCGTAAGTCTGCATTTGATTCCCAAATTGGTACCACTGCGTGCAACTTACGTTTGAAACATCTCACAAATCTGGCAGGTCAAATTTTCTCTTTTCCCTGTTTCTTTATTCATTCGCATTCCTTCCTTATTTTCATTCGCTTTATTTTATTTCTTTTCTTCTGACGGTAGAATAGTTAGATAGGCAGTATTTTGATTCTGTAGTGTAGCAATCGTGAATAAATCCATGTTTTATAAACTTTATTCCGCCTAAGTCATCTGTGTTTCCGAGTGGATTATTATTATTTTGTTAGTGCAACGAACCACTGAATATCGAGTGTGGCGACTTTAGATTATCAATGACTGATGAAAGAAGGATTTTGGTCGTTGTTTGCTCCTGTTAACCCAAAGCAAAGACAACGTGGTGCCCCAGAGGTTATCGAGGTAAATACAATTTACCTCTGTAACGTCCAGATTATTAATTCGTCCAAAAGACGACCCAATTATCGCTACAACAGATATTTTCAAGTTTGGTCGGCTTAGTGGGTGGCAACGTAAGATGGCTGCCGGTGGCTTCACTTCTCGCTATGGTGATATGTGGCATTGTGAGTCTGTATATAAGTCCGTGGATGTCGCTCACCGTAATCCATGGATTGCTCAAGAAGTTTGCGTGAATGCACAGTAACACGGAAAATTAGAGGGGACATTGTTTTTGTCGTCTTGTAGCTGGTCATATTGTGGCGGGATAGTTGTATTCAGAGCTTAAGTCTCCCATCGGTACCCGTATTTGAGACACCCGACCTTCGCCATATGCTTCTGCATGATCAGCGAATTATTTGACACGAAAAATTTGTGGAATGAGAGGGTCTGTACTCACCTCGATCAACGGACAGAAACGTAATTTACAAAGCTGGGTCCACCGAAGGCTGAAAATTTGCCATTTGCGTGACGTCACCCCCGGCGCAACTCAACAACACTCACAGACAACACATGAATGGAGTCTCGGTCAATGCGCAACCGAGTTGCGCCTGGAGTGACGTCACGTAGCCGACAAATTCGACATTTGGAGGACCCAGCCTTGTGAACTTGGGCACAACTTACTCAACCGTTGTGTACTCGCTGAAAAGTGGGCGTTGATAATGATGGGAAGCAACGTCAGACTGAAGTGTCGAGCTCATGGGCGATTCCGCATGTCAAGGATTATTTTTTCAAGTTGGAAGGTTTAGTGGTCGGGGGGCACTGCTATTGTTCAGGGGGGCGAGCCAAAGTGAAGGCCGTAGTTTGGGGACCCCTGATCTAAATGATTGTGGAGGGCACTGCATGCCTAGGCGGTGCTTTTGAGTGAATTTTTAGTCATTTTTCCAGTGGATATCATTAGTTCAATTTTTGCATCTAAATAGCTGCTTTTCCACCAACAGTCCCAGGATCTTTGAGTTCTGGGGAAAGGGAGTTCTTGGTTGTAAAAGTTCAGCAGGGAATGTATAATTTGTTTCCACAGCATCTTAGAGTTCTCAGTAATTCATATATATATATATATATATATATATATATATATATATATCCATCCATCCATCCAGTAAGAATGTGTATATAAATTTTCTCTCATAAGGTTATTTTTTTCTGAGTGCTACTCAAAAATTGACCTGTATAATCATTTGTTAATTAGTTTACATGTAGTAAGGTGGCACTTTGAAAAATATATTAATTAGTAGTTACACCTTACGAGTGGAGTATTTCGGCAGATGTATAAAACAGCAATTTAAAAGACTGATAATTACTGATTTGGTCTGCAACATGTTAGAACATTACAGATCGCTGAATTTACAAAATAAAAGCAGATTTTCGCAAATGTACAAGTTACAACACATTTTGATCACTTTAAATTAAACAAGATATTCAAACCATTAATGGAGTAACAAAATAATTGTAAATTAATTTGACAATTAACTAATCGTTGAGTAATTAATTGGTGCACCTCTACACCGAATCGAATAGTAATCCTACTGAAACGAACATCGAATCGTAATCCTACTGAATCGAACCGAACCGAATCGTTTCATTTTAAAATCGAACCGCCCTTGTATCGGATCGCACCCCATGTATCGAGATTCGTATCGAACCGTCTTGATTGGAGAGATTTACACCCTTAATAAATATATATATATATATATATATATATATATATATATATATATATATATATATATATATATATATATATATATATATATATATATATATATTTACGTATGTATATAGCCTACTGTATGTACTTTCACATTGCATGCCATATTGTTGAAATACTGTATTTGATTGCATTTCATGTCATCTGTTTTAAATATTGGTCATACAGTGGCACTCCAATTACTCAATGTGACGTTGCTTGAGTGTGTGCGCGTGTCTCCGCTCTTCATTCATCTGCTCCCATAATCAAATACTACAAACTGGGAACAAAATCATTCACACCCGACTTATTTTTTCAGGGAAGTATCAAAAATGCGTCACAACCTGACGCTTTGACCGTCGTCTTAGCTTTTTCTGTGTATAACTGTGATTTCCTACTGTGTTGCCTGATCATTGAACGCACCAGTCCACTGCAGGATTGTTGCTTTTCCTTCTCCTCCTTCTCCGTGAAAAACATTTACTCTTGTTCCAAAACGTTTCCAAAACTAAAAATTGAAAACCACACGTGTGTTCTTCATGTGTTTATTGAACTCATCCATAGACAGTGCTGTCACGTGTATTCCACTCTGCGTGCGCGCTCCCGCGGCTTGTACAACTTTGGCACAATACCTGTTAACGAGGTGTAAGGAAAAAACAAGTTCCATATGACACTTAATTAGTGCGTCATGCTTCTTAACGAGTGGTGCGCGTGGCCATCGAGTGCTTCCGTGTTCAGTGCGTACGGGTGGGGTGAAGCCATCTTCCTGCGCCCTCTCGCAAACATGTTAAAAGAGGCGTGCCGTGCCACAGGTGTTTTCCATACTATATGAAAGTCTGTCGATGAGCGGTGTTCGCCCTAACAGCTTTTTAGAATCAAAAAATGCATTGTCAAGCGTACCGGAACGCTGATAGTATGTTCTTTGCACGTCGAGAAGTACCTGAACGCTAAAGGGCAATTTTTAGAAGTGCCGCAGCTCCGTACCGGTGCGTTACTTAAAACACTTGAAAAGCCCCTAATAAATGGAGCTTACTGCATGCCGAGGTGACGCTATTGTGATGGGGGGCAGCAGCCGGGGAGAGCAGGAGCAGAAGGGCCAGGGGCCCAAGAGAGCAGAGCCAAAAGAGCAGCGAAAAGAGCGGGAGCCAAAAGAGCAGCGAAAAGAGCGGGAGCCAAAAGAAAAGAGAAGGAAGAAAGCAGGGAGCGTGCTTTTAAATTGTGAGGGCGGCGGCCTCCACACCAGGGGTCCGGTAAGACCAAAGTGGAAAGTTACCAGCTTGGAGAGGGTTTTGGTAGAGACTAATCAGATTGAATCTGGATCCCATGTTTACCGAGATTCTAAGGTCAAAATTCAATCAATGCAACACGTACAATTGAATACCTCAAATGAAATGTTACCTAGCTTACACTGTTGAAACATGCATACACATGAAAGTTTAGTGGAGAATCTGCCACTGCAATGGAACATTTTCATGACATTTCATGGAGTCAATATTTCACTAATGGCAAACATAAATTTCATAATTCATTGTTCTGTTGCAAAATAAGTCAAGTTTCTAAGGCTTTTACTGTTCTGACTTGTGTGTGTGTGCGTGTGCGCGTGTCTGTCAGAACATGTGGCTGTTTGTGGGGGATGCTCTTGTCCTCCCCACCCTCCACGGTGGCATGTCCAGGACACAGTGGAGAGTGGAGTTCCTTTGGAACTGAGGTTGCAAGAAGTTACAACCGGCCGATAATCATTACAATAGTGACAGCACTAGATCACATATGAACGGATTTATGCTGAAAAAAATTCAAAGGGTTACATTATTTTTTTTCTTGAATTTTACACAAGGATGTGATTATTTTAATCTGTGATTTTCATAGGTGTGGGAAATAACAATGACGGCATTTTGGTGTTGGGAGCCACCAACATTCCCTGGGTGCTTGATGCTGCCATCCGCCGAAGGTCAGAAGACTCTGCAATACAGTTTTAAGAAAAAAAAGACAATTCTTGTTCTGTAATTAATCACATGGTTCTATAGACTTAATTGAGACTTGGCACCATGTTTTTTTTTTTTTTCCCATTTACATAAAGGAGACATATGTGTACAGTGGACACCCACATACTCATGGTTGTTGTGGGATGGAAGCAGCGATTCCTTCATTCCCATTCAAATTAGGGTGGTGGAAGCGCACACATGCTTGACATAAGAAGAAAATTGACTTGCTGGGTTCCGAGAGATGAGATTGGCACACACAAAGTTTAGTCCCCTTACGGATGATGTAGTCGGCCGCACCTGTGATGCGTCAACTGGAGACTGCATTGTACCCCCACTCGTACATCTAAGTGTGAACCCCCCAAATTGTGACAGTTATTATTAACCCATTTTAGCCAGGAGCGCATTACTGCTTTTCTACAACTAGAACCGGGAGCACTGTAGCACTCTTCTACCTTTTAAAGCTGGGTAAGCGGATGTCATTTTGTTTTGTTTTGACAAATTCTCCGTCTCGTAGCTGATGAAATGCATCAGAATATACACGTGAGGGTGACTTGGGCCTCTTAGCATTTCCTGGAATTTTATTCGAGCATTTATGACTGAGGCAGATTTGCGGGAGTTATGAAATGTATGGTGGTGTATATATATATATATATATATATATATTAGGGGTGTTAAAAAAAATCGATTCGGCGATATATCGCGATACTACATCGCGCGATTCTCGAATCGATTCAATAATCGGCAGAATCGATTTTTTTTATTATTATTTTTTTTTTTTTTTTTTTTTTTTTTTTTTATTTTTTTTTTTTTATTTTTTTTTTTTTTAGGATTCACACCTTGAGCATGGAAGAATGTTATATGAACGGCACATTAAGCCTTAATATTTTTATTTTAATGCTGTTCAAATGTGAAACAGATTGCAAACTGTTTGTGTACAGTGGCTCACGGTTATAAGCCTCAAGTTTTAGATAAATATATTCATACAAATCTTACAGTGTACATGTACAAATTTACTGATAGTATTTTCTAAATTTGAATGGAAAAAAATCGCAACAATCGACTTATAAATTCGTATCGGGATTAATCGGTATCGAATCGTGACCATTCGTATCGGGATTAATCGGTATCGAATCGAATCGTGACCTGTGAATCGTGATACGAATCGAATCGTCAGGTACTAGGCAATTCACACCCCTAATATATATATATATATATATATATATATATATATATATATATATATATATATATATATACTAGGGGTGTGAATTGCCTAGTACCTGACGATTCGATTCGTATCACGATTCACAGGTCACGATTCGATTCGATACCGATTAATCCCGATACGAATTTATAAGTCGATTGTTGCGATTTTTTTTCATTCAAATTTAGAAAATACTAATCAGTAAGCTCGTAGAGTGTAAGATTTATATGAAAATGTATTATTTATTTATCTGAAATTTCAGTCTTATAGAGGTTGTAATCTGTTTCATGTTTGAACAGCATTAAAATAAAATATTAAGGCTTAATGTTCCGTTCATATAACATTCTTCCATGCTCAAGGTGTGAATCCTAACCCGAAGTCAGACGTTTTGTTGAATATTTTGCCATTAAAAATGGAAGTTTAAAAATCGATTCACACACAAAAAAAAAAAAAAAAAAAAGGCAATGATGATAAGACGTTGAATCGGTAAGACTACCGAATGAACAATTCTGAGCTCTTAAAAAAAAAAAAAAAAAAAAAAAAAAAAAAAATCGATTTTTTTTTTTATTGAATCGATTCGAGAATCGCGCGATGTAGTATCGCGATATATCGCCGAATCGATTTTTTTTAACACCCCTAATATATATATATATATATATGTATGTATATATAATATATATATGTATGTATATATAATATATATATGTATATATATATATGTATAAGCAATAGTAAGGGCTATAAGTTTAGATTGAGATTGTTTACATAGTAGATCAGTTGTTGTTAAGTCACCTAGTAAACACAATCTTGGAGATAAAGGAAGCCTACAATTTAATCTATCAGAGAGCTTTTCCAAGACTTTAGTCCAAAAATACAGCACTGGAGTACATGACCATAAAGTATGAAGATAAGTGTCGGCAGTGTTTTTTGAACACTGGAGGCAAATGTCGGCGTCGGAGAGTCCCATTTTCTTCATCATGTATTGAGTAATGTGTGTTCTATGAAGGATCTTATATTGGATAAGTTGCAAATTAGTGTGTTTTGTTATTTTAAAAACATTTTCACAGATTTGGGTCCAAAATTCTGGTTCTGGAACAGGTCTTTTACCCATTTTAAAATTGGTAAATACATTTTATCTGTGTGTAAAAGTATCTTATATATTTTTGATAGTTTTTTTGGTTGTTGTTGGAGAAAGCTTTGAAACCTTTCGTCTATAAAACACAGCCAGCTGCTGAAAAAATCCTAAAGGAAATCGGATCTTGCAGCGGTCGCTGCTCGGGCCTTAACAAGACTTGCCCCAGCAACCAAAAAGAAGATTGACCCATTTTTATGCTGAGTGCACGTGCGCCTCTGCACAAAAATAGAGCCCTAAATGTTTATTTCTGTTTTTGGAATATTTTTTTTTTTTTTTGCACATCGGCCATCTACGGAGCCCCTCTGGTGTCAGGGTCTGATTTTTAATTTATTTTTTTGCTAATCTGTACCCACAGTTTAGTCATCTGTACCCACAGTTTAACAATCTGTCCCCACAGTTTAGTAAATTGTGCCCACAGTTTAGTAAACAGTACCCATGGTTTACTAAACCGTACCCACGGTTTAGCACTTCTTTGGCGTTATGTAATACAGCATGTGCGCGCAACGTTCAAGTGGTTGCTTGACAGCAGTATTAGCCGCGAACGGCGGCTTCTTTTCATCTTAAACTGTAGACTACTTTTGGCACCTTAGCGATGCATTTGGATGAATGGATGACGGAAAGATTAAGTTTCTTTAGCCATGGCGTATGGCGTATTTATTGCGCAGCACGACAAAACACATCTGCATTTCAACAGCCTTCAGGCTTAACACGGAAGTAAAAGAAAGATAAAAGAAAAGTGTTCGAGTGCCTCACAGTGGCACAAGCGGAACATTACACATCAGCTGAACACATAAATTTACAGTTTAAGATAAAAAAAAAAAAAGCAGCCGTTCGCTGCTAATACTGCTGTCAAGCAACCACTCGAATGTTGCATGCACATGCGTATTACATAACGCCACAGAAGTGCTAAACCGTGGGTACGGTTTAGTAAACCGTGGGAATGGTTTACTAAACTGTGGGGACAGATTGTTAAACTGTGGATACAGATTACTAAACTGTGAGTACAGATTGCTAAACTGTGGGTACAGATTGCTAAACTGTGGGTACAGATTAGCAAAAAAATAAAAATAAATATCAGACCCTGACACCAGAGGGGCTCCGTAGCCATCAATTATTCACTGACTGTCTTCTATTCGTGAACTGGCCTGGCCTGTCCCTATCTCAATCTCCCGTGAACAACGGGGATCCACTGTATACATATAGTTGGGTGTCTGGAGTACCTGGAGTTATTTTGAACATATTGGAGCAGTAGCAATGAAAAATACAAATTTACTTGCGAAAGAATTATTTTTTTTTTTTTTTAGCCAGTCATACATCCAGTTCATGATAATCAGCAAAGCTTAAATTGAAGCAATTGGACTCTCATTGGTTGTTGAATTTGTGTGTGTGTGTGTGTGTGTGGGGGGGGGGGGGGGGGGGGGGGGGGGGGCGTGCGTGCGTGCGTGCGTGCTGATATTCCAAAAATTCTGTAATTACTTATTGACACTATTTGGTAGCCAATGTGTCTGCTTTGAATTGCCAGATATAGTTCTTTGCGCTATAAATGACTACATCTTTTACCTTTTGATGTTCCTGTTACTATTTTTTCTGTTTTTTTACAATCATCATTGTTGTGAACTTGATGTTTTTGTCACACATGGATGAATAACTGTTCTAGCACTCCTCTATTAACGGCAGTGATTAAGGGGAACTTGCCTCTGTTGAACAGATTTGAAAAGCGCATCTACATCGCTCTGCCAGAGGAGCCAGCCCGGGCACATATGTTTCGCCTACACCTGGGCAACACACCTCACAGTCTGAGTGAGGCAGACTTGAGGCAGCTTGCTCACAAAACAGACGGTTACTCCGGTGCTGACATCAGCATCATCGTACGGGATGCCTTAATGCAGCCCGTCCGGAAGGTCCAGTCTGCAACACACTTTAAAAAGGTGAGACCAGAAAATCCTACCTTATTCTTGACAAACACTCGTCATTAATGCCACTTTTCCATTAACCCCGAACGGAACGACACCACACCACACAACACCGCGCAGCTGGACATAATACTGCACGTCCTCCATTGCTTTTCCATCACAACAGCTGCACCACAGGATTGATGTGGGATCAATAAAACTGTCCAAGCGTGCACACTCGCAACGTGGGAGGTTCTTTCATGAGTGGCGAGTCTCGGCCACTGATTTTGCGGGAATTGAAAATATCAATTGCCGTTGCATGATGTGGTGACGTGACAAAGTAGAGCCCATCAATTGAACAGAAGCACATACCTGTATACACAACTCAACTCAACTCCATCCATCCATCTTCTTCCGCTTATCCGAGGTCGGGTCGCGGGGGAAGCAGCTTTATGAGGGAAACCCAGACTTCTCTCCCCAGCCACTTCAACCAGCTGCTCCGGAGGGATCCCAGGGCGTTCCCAGCCCAGCCGAGAGACATAGTCTCTCCAGCGTGTCCTGGGTCGTCCCCGGGGCCCCCTGCCGGTGGGACATGCCCGGAACACCTCTCCAGGGAGGCGTCCAGGAGGCATCTGAACCAGATGCCCGAGCCACCTCAGCTGGCTCCTCTCAACGCGGAGGAGCAGCGGCTCGACTCTGAGTCCCTCCCGGATGACCGAGCTTCTCACCCTATCTCTAAGGGAGAGCCCGGACACCCTGCGGAGGAAACTCATTTCGGCCGCTTGTATCCGGGATCTTGTTCTTTCGGACGTGACCCACAGCTCGTGACCATAGGTAAGGGTTGGAACGTAGATTGACAGGTAAATCGAGAGCTTTGCCGTTTGGCTCAGCTCCTTCTTCACCACGACGGACCGATACAGAGTCTGCATCACTGCAGACACTGCACCGATCCGCCTGTCGATCTCTCGCTCCATCCTACCCTCACTCGTGAACAAGACCCCAAGATACTTGAGCTCCTCCACTTGGGGCAGGACCTCATCCCCGAACCGGAGAGGACACGCCACCCTTTTCCGACTGAGGACCATGGTCTCAGATTTGGAGGTGCTGATCTTGATCCCCGTTACGCCCAGCTCGTCAAGGGGTAAGGGAAGTAACACAATAACAGAAAAATATAGAGTAGATAAACACTGGGTCGACTTTAACATCTAGTAGTTTTAATTGAAGTTTCAGGCAGGGGTTTGACAATAGAGTGAAAGTGGAAGGTGAACAAACAATAACCGCATTGGACAGAGCGGAGGAGAAACAACAATAACAAAAGGGGAATAATACACTGATACACAACGAGCACAAAATGGGTTACCCAGCTCACGGGTTTAACGAGTGTCTCAAAACAATAGCCAACAACGAAAGAGACACCAACGAGGCGAGCTGCACTGATAAGTTCCAGCCGCCCCGAGGAGCGGCAACGCAGCGCTTTTTATTGTGGAGCAGTCCGGACAGGTGGTAGTCGGCGATTGGCGGAGAGGGCTGGAGCTGCTCCACCGAGGCCGTAGGGGCGGACGGCCACCGCCCAGCATGTCGCGCCAGCACAGTCGTCCAATCAGCGCGTCGCGCTGGCACAGTCGCCTAATCCGGGTGTCGCGCTGGCGCATTCAAACTGCAGTCGCATTGTATGGGCACCAGCCGACACAAACAGACACATACATACTAGGAGAGCGTAGCCGCCGGCGGGCCCGAGCCGACAGCCGTAACAATCCCAACTGCTTCACACTCGGCTGCGAACCGCTCCAGTGAGAGTTGGAGATCCCGGCTTGATGAAGCCAACAGCAGCACATCATCTACAAAAAGCAGAGATGCAATGCTGAGGCCACCAAACCGGAACCCCTCAACGCCTTAGCTGCGCCTAGAAATTCTGTCCATAAAAATTAGGAACAGAATCGGTGACAAAGGGCAACCTTGGCAGAGTCCAACCCTCACTGGAAAGGAATCTGACTTACTGCCGGCAATGCGGACCAGACTCTGGCAACGGTCATTCAGGGACCGAACAGCCCGTATCAGGGGGCCCGGTACCCCGTACTCCCGAAGCACCCCCCACAGGACTCCCCGAGGGACACGGTCGAACGCCTTCTCCAAATCCACAAAAGACATGTGGACTGGTTGAGCGAACTCCCACGCCCACTCAAGGATCCTGCTGAGGGTGTAGAGCTGGTTCACTGTTCCACGGCCAGGACGAAAAGCACATTGCTCCCCCTTAATCCGAGATTCGACCTCCCGACGGACCCTCCTCTCCAGCACCCCTGAATAGACCTTACCAGGGAGGCTGAGGAGTGTGATCCCGCTGGAGTTGGAGCACACCCTCCGGTCCCCCTTCTTAAAAAGGGGGACCACCACCCCGGTCTGCCAATCCAGAGGCACTGTCCCCGATGTCCACGCGATGTTGCAGAGCCGTGTCAACCACGACAGCCTCACAACATCCAGAGTCTTTAGGAACTCCGGGCGGATCTCATCCACCCCCGGGGCCCTGCCACCGAGGAGCTTTCCAACCACCTCAGTGACTTCGACCCCAGAGATAGGAGAGCCCCCCCAACCCCCCCAGAGTCCCCAGACTCTGCTTCCTCAAAGGAAGACGTGTCGGTGGAATTGAGGAGGTCTTCGAAGTATTCCCCCCACCGATTCATGACGTCCCGAGTCGAGGTCAGCAGCACTCCATCGCCACTATACACAGTGTTAATGGTACACTGCTTTCCTCTCCTGAGACGCCGGATGGTGGACAAGAATTTCCTCGAAGCCGTGTGGAAGTCGTTTTCCATGGCCTCACCAAACTCCTCCCATGTCTGAGTTTTTGCCTCAGCAACCGCCGAAGCCGCGTTCCGCTTGGCCAGCCGGTACCTGTCAGCTGCCTCCGGAGTCCCACAGGCCAAAAAGGCCCGATAGGACTCCTTCTTCAGCTTGACGGCATCCCTTACCGCTGGTGTCCACCAGCGGGTTCGAGGATTGCCGCCGCAACAGGCACCGACCACCTTACGGCCACAGCTCCGATCGGCCGCCTCAACAATGGAGGCGCGGAACATAGCCCATTCGGACTCAATGTCCCCCGCCTCCCCCGGGACAAGGGAGAAGCTCTGCTGGAGGTGAGTGTTGAAACTCTTTCTGACAGGGGATTCTGCCAGACGTTCCCAGCAGACCCTCACAATACGTTTGGGTCTGCCAGGTCGGACCGGCATTTTTCCCCACCAACGGAGCCAACACACCACCAGGTGATGATCAGTTGACGGCTCCGCCCCTCTCTTCATCCGAGTGTCCTAAACATGCGGCCGCAAATCCGACACGACTACAAAGTCGATCATCGAACTGCGGCCTATGGTGTCCTGGTGCCAAGTGCACATATGGACACCCTTATGTCTGAACATGGTGTTCGTTATGGACAATCCGTACCGAGCACAGAAGTCATATAACAGAACTCCGCTCGGGTTCCGATCGGGGGGGCCGTTGCTCCCAATCAGGCCCCTCCAGGTCTCACTGTCATTGCCCACGTGAGCGTTGAAGTCCCCCAGCAGGACGAGGGAGTCCCCAGGGGGAGCGCTCTCCAGCACACCCTCCAAGGACTCCAAAAAGGGTGGGTACTCTGAACTGCTGTTTGGTGCATATGCACAAACAGTCAGGACTCGTCCCCCCACCCGAAGGCGGAGGGAGGCTAACCTCTCGTCTACCGACGTAAACCCCAACGTACAGGCGCCGAGCTGGGGGGCAATAAGTAGGCCCACACCTGCTCTGTGCCTCTCACCGTGTGCAACTCCAGAGTGGAAGAGAGTCCAACCCCTCTCGAGAGGACTGGTACCAGAGCCCAAGCCGTGTGTGGAGGAGAGTCCAACTATATCTAGTCTCAACTTCTCTGCCTCACACACCAGCTCGGGCTCCTTCCCTGCCAGAGAGGTGACATTCCATGTCCCAAGAGCCAGCTTCTGTAGCCGGGGGTCGGTCCACCAAGGTCTCCTCCCTTGGCTGCTACCCAGCCTGCACGTCACCCAACCCCTTTGGCCCCTCCCACCGGTGGTGAGCCCGTGGGAAGGGGGACACACGTTGCCTCTTGGGGCTGTGCCTGGCCGGGCCCCATGGGTGCAGGCCCGGCCACCAGGTGCTCGCCAACGAGCCCCGCCTCCAGGCTTGGCTCCGGAGGGGGGCCCCTGTGACCCACGTCCGGGCAAGGAAAACGTGCCTCCAAAGTTTTTATCCATCATAAGGGGTCTTCTGAGCCGTGCTTAGTCAGGCCCCTCACCTAGGACCTGTTTGCCATGGGTGACCCTGCCAGGGGCATAAAGCCCCAGACAACATAGCTCCTAGGTTCATTAGGACACGCAAACCCCTCCACCACGATAAGGTGCCGGCTCGCAGAGGGGTCAACTCCACTCAAGTTATAAAAAATAATCATCACAATTATTTTGATTGAGGTTGAAATCAGGATTGATAAAACAATTATTGGTTGATTTTAAAACTTAATATTTTTTTCAACTATTAAAACTCAACTACTCAAAACTATGCCCATTAATCGCTTCACGTTGAACACTATTTTTGAACGCTATTCTTTTCTTTAAAGGTCCCCTCATATGAAATGTTCACTTATGACATAAGTATGCCTTACCATCGCCTGATTAAGTCCCCAAAGCTGTGAAATAAACGACCCATGTTTCCCTTTCCTATCGGCGTTTGTATCACATTAGCTCAAACAGCACACTTAAATGGGCTGTTTCAGCAGGTCGGTTTTACACGTCACTAACTCCACCTTTGTCGGTTTTATACGTCACCAACTCAGTGTGAACTCCACCCTCACAATTTTCAACCCCTCCCCCCCCGCCGAAACAAGCAAACAACAGCAGCAGCAGGAGGACAGCATGGTTCACGAATTTGCGGCCCCGTATCTCCGGCCCGGCGGGACATGGAGGGCCGGGACCGACGGTTCCGGGGATGTGTTACCCAATAGGACTTATGCTACGTTCTCACCAAATCCGAAAAGACGAACTGGAACGCTTCCTTCGCGAGTGTTTCACCGCGTAGTGTTTTTGGAACGATTGCTGCTCATTCGCGGTTTCGTGCGCACCGGAGCGGAGGAGGCGTGTCCCTTGGTGAACAAGGAAGTGGAGCACCTTAGCGAGTCAGTAAAAAGTGGGCGACGCCAACTACTTCCACTTCTTTCCTGGGACTCAACAGCCGTGGCACTATTTTCTCCTCTTTTGAGGTACGTGATAGTGCTCTCGCTTTTTTTAGTGTCAATCTGGCGTTTGTGCTAAAAATAGCTTTGGCATTAATAATAAGCACTGCTGCGAACTCGGTACAGTTCAAAAGCAAGTAAACAGACTTACCAGCACTTTCTTGATCATCATTCTGTAACGTCTCGCCGTGTTGTTGCGCGCCGGGTGACAATAGAGAGGACGTTGTGTGTAACGTGGCCCGTACTCGAAGCCGATTGGCTACCGCGAGGCGAAACGCAAAAAAAGTTTTTTTAACTTCGACGAATATGTGAATGTGCTGATTTTCGTAACGAATGTGCGGATTTTCACTGCTGCGCACCACGTCCCAACGCGCGAAACGCGTCCTCCGCGCCACGCCACGCACTTTCGTTCGGTTGCGCGCGAACTCCATTGACTACAATGCGAACGCGCCGCCGAATCGCCATCCCTCACTTTTGGTGAGAACGCAGCATTATGCTTCGACCGGTACGGGGGTGTCAATCTATCTCCCGAGTGTCGGGTGGCTGATTTCGCGGCCCCACCGACGCCGTTGGAAAAGTCAAGGTCGAGCCGGTACTGGGGATGTGTTCATTTTCCCCCTAGGACTTAAGGCTTCAGTATACTTCTGCTTGAGGCTCACGCGGAGACATTACGGCGGAGCTATGCTCGTGCGTTTGCCTTCCAACTTGTGCGCAATACACATCACAAGACACATCGGTGTCTCTGCTGTAGTTTCACTCCAAGTTGGGCTGTCGCTACGGCTGGGACGCCACAGAGTGGATATTCCTCTGCATTTTATGATGAATTCAGGAAGTTCAATTTAATTCAGAAACACTAAACAAAGCCGGGGGGAGAGTCGGCTCATCACCGTGGTAATTATTTATTGCCAATTTGCACCGGTGTCGGCCGTCAACTCGGCAAAACACAACAGCCACGCACTTAGCGAACAGTTTTTTTTTTTTTTTTTTCCGCCTCTCGTCCTAGGTACATGTCCACATGCACATGCCGTGGTCTCCGAGCAGGAAGTTGATTTGCGCCGCCAAACAGTTCTCTTCACGGAAACTATCTGGGCAGGGGGGCG
Organism: Festucalex cinctus; assembly: GCF_051991245.1. NCBI lineage: Eukaryota > Metazoa > Chordata > Actinopteri > Syngnathiformes > Syngnathidae > Festucalex > Festucalex cinctus. The sequence continues at coordinate 856,702 of NC_135413.1, forward strand.
GTGAGAGAGAAAAAGAAAAAAAAAAAAAAAAGCAGAGTACACCATCAAACGGACCAATCACGAGCGAGCGACACCCCGCCATCTACGACGTGCAAGGATTGTTGACATGTGCACCGCAGCCGGCCACAAGCTATGCGGCACAAAATTCATGCCTCGCGTAGATCATGTGATCTACGCCGGTCATTAATGCGAGAACAAACGTGGAGGCATAAATCAGGCTTTATGGTTAGACCGGTACGGGGGTGTCAATCCCAGTAGCTGAACCCGGAAAATGTGCATCGTGAGGAGGATTAGCAGCCCTGACAGTTTGTGGCAAACATTTAACTGACGACTGCTTCAGGAATTTGTGACATTACAAACGTGGATTAGCAGAACATCTTTCACTTATCCCGGGATCGATACCAACTATTGAAACTAATGAGCCAATATTACTTCAGGTGCAGACGTGAAGACTGTTTGTAAATGGGAGCACACGGAAAACATGAGACTTGGCCACGCCCAACTCATTTTGTCGTCAAAAACACAAGGAAGTCTGGCGAGCCTTGGCCATGCCCACCAAAATGCGCTCGTTTGATGCAAGGCTAACAGTAGACCTTCCTCGTGGAGACTGCAACTCTACAACAAGGTACAATTTTCGTGAACATTTCTTTTGATACAGTATTAGGGCGTTCAGAGGATGATTGGTGTAATTGCTGCAAAGCTCGTATGAGGGGATCTTTAAGTGTAACCAGGGTTCCCGCGGGGTCTTAAAAAGTCTTAAAAAAAAAAAAAGTCTAAAATTCAGAAAGTTAAATTTTAGGCCTAAAGTGTCTTAAAAAAAACGGCCATATTTTCATCCTAGGTCTAAAATGTAATTTATCCAAGTTTAAAATTCTTACATCCGCTCCTTACATTCCGAGAAGTGTAGAAAGAAAGAAAAAGAAAGAACAAAAAAAAATGTCCGTGTTGCGTTGTTTGTTATTTGTGTGCTCAAAGTGAAGGAGACATTTGAAGGGGTGCGTTTGCATTGCAGTTCAACGTAGTTCAGGCGGGCGGGAGCTAAAGTACGTGGGGCGGTGCAAATGAGATTGGTGAGATGTGACGCGCGGCAAGCAACAAATGTCACTATAAGTTTTAAATATTTAAATGAATCTATGTTTTGATAGCCACTGATGTTGCAGGCAAAACTCGTGTTCTAATCAAATGTTTTGCAAATATATCGAGTTGCGTATGCCTAAGGTCATGCTACACCTCCACAAAAAATGGTGCGACCAAATCCTGTGCTGTGCGAGCAACTAAAAATGTTACTCGCACCAGTGCGAGTAGTAGAAAAGTTAGTGTAGAGCCCTGCAAGTTGACATGGTTTTGAGAATCAAATATGTACCCCCCCCTTCGGTCGGTCGTGAAGTTGGTCTAAAATTTTTCTCATAGTGGTCTAAAAAAGGTCTAAAATTTCACTGAGTGATTCCTGCAAGAACCCTGTGTAACATAAAATTATAAATATCATGAAATTCTTTCATTTTCATTCCTCATTTTCAAACTTAACTTAAGTTACCCTCTTTGTCATATTTATTTTATCTTATGTTATTTTCACAAGTCTGGGGACTTTGTGAAGACTTAAACTTCCTGGGACCTCAGTGGATTGTATTTTGTGTAATGCCATGTAGAAATATGTGTTGCATGACAAAAAGAAAAAGTCCTTGCATATATTTGTATCCTTGAATTTTGAGGAAAATATAATTCTGTGAAGGCGGCACGGTAGTCGAGTGGTTAGCACGTCCGCTTCCCAGTTCTGAGGTCTCCGGTTCGAGTCCAGGCTCGGACCTTCCTGGGTGGAGTTTGCATGTTCTCCCCGTGCCCGCGTGGGTCTTCTCCGGGTACTCCGGTCTCCTCCCACATTCCAAAGACATGCATGGCAGGTTAATTGGGCGCTCTGAATTGTCCCTAGGTGTGCGTGTGAGTGTGGATGGTTGTTCGTCTCTGTGTGCCCTGCGATTGGTTGGCAACCAGTCCAGGGTGTCCCCCGCCTACTGCCCAGAGCCAGCTGAGATAGGCGCCAGCAGCCCCCGCGACCCTTGTGAGGAATAAGCGGTCAAGAAAATGGATGGATGGATAATTCTGTGAATCAGCCGTCCTTTGTGAAGTTAAAGCTTGGCAGAAGATGGATCATGTAACATGATAATAATCAAAAGCATTCCAGCAATACAACCAAAAAATGGCTCAAGAACAAGATTCATGTTTTGGATGTGCCCAGTCAAAATTCTGACTTAAATTATTTCAAAATGCTGTGGTGGGACCTGAAGCGGGCAGTCTATGGCAGACGGCCATCCACCCTCTCAATTGGCTGCGTTTTGCAAGGAAGAGTGGCAAAAATCCCCCAAACTAGATGTGAGAGACTGAAAAGTCGCAACTGTTTGGATGAAGTCATCATTGCAAAAGGAGGTGCAATGTGCTATTTAAGTGAGGTTCACATACCTTTGCACCCATGAAATCTGAGCTTTTCTTAAATAAACAACTTTTGTTCAATAAAGAATGACAATATTATGATTATTTTTGTTCAAATCCATTATTTTCAATGTCAGCATTGTAGATTGGGGTATGAAAACATTTAATAAAGTTATTTTTAATAAAAATAATAAAAATATATATAAATATATATAAATAATAAATAAATATAATAATAAATAAAAATAATAATAATAATTAAAATCTGACCATCCCTGCAGGGTTCACAAACTTTTTGAGCAGCACTATATATATATATATATATATATATATATATATATATATATATATATATATATATATATATGTGTGTGTGTGTATATATATGTGTGTGTGCGTGTGTGTGTATATATATGTGTGTGTGCGTGTGTGTGTATATATATATGTGTGTGCGTGTGTGTATATATATGTGTGTGTGCGTGTGTGTGTATATATATGTGTGTGTGTGTATATATATATATATATATATATATATATATATATATATATATATATATATATATGTGTGTGTGTGTGTGTGTGTATTTATATGTGTGTGTGTATATATATATATATATATGTAGCGATAATTGGGTCGTCTTTTGGATGAATTAATAATCTGGACATTACAGAGGTAAATTATATTTACCTCGATAACCTCTAGGGGCACCACGTTGGCTTTGCTTTGGGTTAACAGGAGCAAACAACGACCAAAATCCTTTCTTCATCAGTCATTTATAATCTAAAGACTCGATATTCAGTGGTTCGTTGTACTAACAAAAGAATAATAATCCACTCGGAATCACAGATGACTTAGGCGGAATAGAGTTAATAAAACATGCATTTATTCACGATTGCGACACTACAGAATCAAAACACTGCCTATCTAACTATTCTACCGTCAGAAGAAAAGAATTAAAATAAAGCTAATGAAAATAAGGAAGGAATGCGAATGAATAAGGAAACAGGGAAAAGAGAAATTTGACCTGCCAGATCTGTGATATGTTTCAAACGTAAGTTGCACACAGTGGTACCGATTTGGGGAACGTGGACTTACGAGAATAGGTGTTGCGTCGAAGCGAACAGAAACGGCGGTCCTTTTAAAAGGGGGAAAAATAGTCAATGTTCGTTGAAAAAGGCAAGAAAATCAAAAAAAGGGGCTATTCCACAGGTGAGCAAGGAAGCTGCTCGGGGGCTGACGTAGTTGAGCGGCTCGTCCCTTGATTGGTCGGCGACTCGGCGAGGTTGATTCTCCGGCGAGGTTGGTTTTGCCGGACAGCTGTCCGACTCCAGGTGTTGGAGCTCGGTCCGCTACGCGCCTGCGTACGGGGAAGGCCAGCCGTTGGAGGTGAGCTAGCACCGTGGCGGGGCGCCACCGATTAGCAGGTGAGGTGCTGGGCGGCTTAGGTGCAACAACCTTGAGTCCGGCGGTACGTGGCAAGTGTACCCAGGGGCCGCTGAGCTCGCCGCTGGCGGGCAATCACCGGTGGTGGAAAAAAAAACAAGTAAAAAGGAGTAAAAGAGTCTTTGGGGTCAGTGTTGTAGTTTGCACCTGCTTTGGCGTGGCGTGGAGCGAGTGTCTGCTCTCGGGGCAACGGTTGCTGCCAGGAAAAAAACGGCCACGTGGTTGCCAAGTTTCTTGGAACAAAAAGTTGGAGCAGGCTGGGGAAACTTGCAGGTAGAGAGCGATCGGGAAGAGGCATCGGAAGATGCTGTTGGAATAGCGAAGTTGGAAGAGGAAGAGTTGCATCGGAAGAGGGAGCGCGAGGGGGTCCCCTCGTCTTTTTAAAGTCTATGGGTGGGGCTTCAGTAGGGGGTGGCACAACCTTTCTGTTCGCTCACGCAGACTTTAAAAAAAAAAAATAAAATTTAAATTAAAGGGATTAATAATTTGGCATTAAATTTGGTCAGTCTGGCAAATCAGTTTTCCTACACAACCCGTTTAACACACATCGTAATTAATGCATCATAAACTAACTTGTGAGGTAACTTCAACTTGTCTTGTCTTCCAACTTGGTGTGTTTCATCTTAAGATGTTTAAGATGCAAAGTTATCGAAAGTTTTTTTATTTTGTCGCAAGCCGTTGCCATAGCGATGCATTATTTGCCAAGTAAAATGCTGCTTTTTTTTTTTTTTTTGTCTAAACGAGCGAAAACTCATGAAACTTTACACACACATCAGACTTGTCATAAACATGAATATTTTAGAGATTTCTTGTGCAATTTGCAATAAATGGCTCAATAGCGCCTTATAGACATTTTTATGAAGCTTTTGGAAATGTATGATTCAGCTAGATTTGTAAAAATTGGGATACCTATCAGCCTAAGACTGACAAAAAAGTTTCTAAAGCCATATGCTAAACCAAACAGGAAGTCTGCCATTTTGATTTACTTTGCTATTTGTAGCCATTTTTTGGGGCCTTTTATAGGCCTCATATTTTCTACAAAACTTATCAGATCGTCTTCATTCTTTGGCGTCTTTCATCTGAAGATATTTAAGATGAAAAGTTATTGAAATTGTTTGTCACGCCTTTGCTCTAGCGATGCATTGTTTGCAAAGAAAAATGCTTTTTTTTTTTAAAAGTCTAAACATGAGCGAAAACTCAAAACTTTGCACACAGATCAGACCTCTCAAGAACATGAATATTTTAGAGATTTGTTGTGCAATTTGTAATAAATGGCTCAATAGCGCCCTCTAGACATTTTTATGAAGTATTTCCGATTATATGATTCAGCTAGATGTGTGAATATTTGGAGGCACACCTATCAGTCTAATACCTACAAAAATTATTCTATAGCCATGTGCCAAACCATTTTGATTTTATTTTGTTAATTGTGCATCATTTTTGGCCTTTCCATGAAACTTTGCAAGCACAAAGCATGGCAAAAACATTTACAATTTAGACGGTTTCCTATGAAACAGTACCCCAACATGTCAGTACTCCGACGTGCAAGTACCCCAACGTGGCCCAGGTTGCGAGGGCCCCTTTATAGCTGCTCGCAGCTCTAGTTATTCTTCTTCTTCTTTATTCTCCGCAAACAATCGCGATTTTGGGTACCTAAATATTCACGAAAACTCACCGAACTTTGCACACTCCTCAGGTCCGGCGAAAAATGTGATATTATGAAGTCGTTATAACAACGCGACTCTATAGCGCCCCCTAGCATAGAAAAATAAAAACCAAGCCCGGCACGTTTGAGCTAGAGCAACGAAAATTGGCAGGCACGTGTAGCACCCCGAGACGCACAAAAAAGTCTATTGGGACCATGTAGCTAAAATGTACAGGAAGTGAGCTATGAATTTTTTAATGTCCAACTTTGGCCTATTTTGGCACATTCACTGTGGTCATGCTTTTTCCCCCTATGCAAACATTTTTCATCCCATTGACTTCAAACTTGTCATTTATCATCTCAAGACCGAAGAGAACAGTTGGGCAAAAAGTCTTGCCTTTTCGAAATACTATATGACAGGGGCGGGGCATCAAATATTGCCTTTAAAATTTCATTTTTCCAGAAAGAGCAAATGCTGAATAACTCCCATGTACAAGCTCCAAAAAATCTCAAACTTCTCAGGCAACGTAATAGTCACGGCCTGAAAACATCTATATGACAAAATTCAGTTATACATATAGCGCCATCTAGTGGTTACAATAAATGTCATACTTTACGTTTTTAGCTACTGTGCTGAGCTCGTTGAAGGGATCCAGTTGAAAATTGGTCAGAAAAGCCTTAAGATGTTGATGATGCCCCACACCGAATATTGTAACTTTTCGCCAAAGGGCGTGGCCGCTACGGTGACGCAAAGTCTGAAGATTTTTCGTGACAATAAAAGCTGCATTAACTTGACCGAGATGATCCTATCTTCTCAAAATTTCACACATTTGATGAGAGTCCAGCTCTAAAGACATCTACTAACTTACATTTCATCTAACTGATAGCGCCACCTAGTGGCAATTTTTTTTCTTACGAATTTTCTTCTACGTTTTTCTCCAAACACGTTAACTGGACCTACCTCATATTTGCTCAGAGGAGGGTTTCGGCCTTCATGATGTCACAACACGAAGTTTGTGAGTTTTCGCGAATTGCTGTAGGCGTGGCTAAGAGCTGTTCGCCAAGAAAACAATGCCAGTTTTGAGGGTCTAAACATGCACAGAAACTCCTGAAACTTGGCACACACATCTGGCCTGGTAAAATGAGCAATATTTGATTGTTGATTGTGCTATTTTTACAAAAATGACTCAATAGCGCCCCCTCGAAATTTTTAACGAAGCAGCCCCGGTTGTACGTTTAAGCAAGAATGCCGAATATTTTTAGGTGTATGAGGGAGCCCAAGACCTACAAAAAAGTCTCTTGTACCCATATGCTAAAATGAACAGGAAGTGAGCTACGAATTTTTGAATGTCCCATTTTTGACGATTTTTGCACATTCACAGGGGGCAGACTTTTGCCCACTTCTCCTACACCTTTCATCCGACTGAGTTCAGACTTGGCCTGGACCATGTCAAGACCTGAGCCAATGACAGGGGGGAAAATCTTGACTTTTCGAAATACTATATGATGAAGGCGGGGCATCAAAATTTGTGTTTCGCACTGAAAAAGGATATGCTTAATAACTCCCCGGTACATGCTCCAAAAAATCCCAAACTTGACATGTATGTTTATCGTCAAGGCCTGAAGCTATCTCTATGACAACATTCAGTTATATATGCAGTGTCACCTCGCCCTTGAGGCATAAAAAAAAAATACCCCACATACGGTATTTTGTACAAAAAATGTAAACTCATTCTAAGTGTGATAACTAAGTCATTTATGAATATTCTTTTAGTTTCCACCACTCAAAATGTTCACTGGCATCAGACTTATCCAAACATATATATATTTTTATTTATTTTTGATAGCCTCTGTGGACATTAAAAGCAATATCGTGAATGAAGGATATGCATAATAACTCCACGGTACATGCTCCAAAAAAAATCTCACACTTGACATGTATGCTTATAATCAAGGCCTGAAGGTATCTCTATGACAACATTCAGTTATAAATACAGCGCCACCTAGCCCTTGAGGCATAATATATATTAAAAAAAAAAAACACATACGGTGTTTTGTACAAAAAATGTAAACTCATTCTAAGTGTGATAACTAAGTCATTTATGAATATTCTTTTAGTTTCCACTACTCAAATTGTTCACTGGCTTCACACCGATCCAAACGTATGTACGTTTCCATTTTGTTTTATTCATTTTTGATTGCCCCTTTGGACAATAAAAGTAACATTGTGCAATGAGTACAACGAGCGATGATGTATATATACACTTTTACAAAAAATACCAATCAGGGCAACTCATTGCCTAAAAATAAATAAGGACGCTGATTTTTGCAGGTCTTAACAATCACCAAAACCCGTTGAGCTTGACACACACTGGCAAAAATTTTTTTTACATGTAAACGTTTATTATGCCATTTTCAAAGAAATTTTGCTTCCAATATGCCAGTACCCCAACGTGCCAGTACCCCAACGTGCCAGTACCCCAACGTGCAAGGACCCCAACGTGGCCCGGGCTGCGAGGGCCCTTTATAGCTGCTCGCAGCTCTAGTTAGGGCCCGAGCAGCGACCGCTGCGAGGTCCCTATTGTTTTTCGTTCGAATTATTATTAGGGCCCGAGCAGCGACCGCTGCGAGGTCCCTATTGTTTTTGTAAAAATTATTATTATTCTTCTTCTTCTTCTTCTTCTTTATTCTCCGCAAACGATCGCGATTTTGGGTACCTAAACATTCACGAAAACTCACCGAACTTTGCACACTCCTCGGGCCCGGCGAAAAATGTGATATTATTAAGTCGTCATAACAATGCGACTCGATAGCGCCCCCTAGCGTAGAAAAATAAAAACCAAGCCCGGCACGTTTGAGCTAGAGCAACAAAAATTGGCAGGCACGTGTAGCACCCCGAGACGCACAAAAAAGTCTATTGGGACCATGTAGCTAAAATGTACAGGAAGTGAGCTATGAATTTTTTAATGTCCAATTTTGGCCTATTTTGGCACATTCACTGTGGTCATGCTTTTTCCCCCTTTGCAAACATTTTTCATCCAATTGACTTCAAACTTGGCATTTGTCATCTCAAGACCTGAGAGAACAACTGGGCAAAACATCTTGCCTTTTTGAAATACTATATGACGGGGGCGGGGCATCAAATATTGCCTTTAAAATTTCATTTGTCCAGAAAGAGGAAATGCTTAATAACTCCCATGTTCAAGCTCCAAAAAATCTCAAACTTCTCAGGCAACGTTATAGTCACGGCCTGAAAACATCTATATGATAAAATTCAGTTATACATATAGCGCCACCTAGTGGTTACAATAAATGTCATACTTTACGTTTTTAGCTACTGTGCTGAGCTTGTTGAAGGGATCCATTTGAAAATTGGTCAGAAAAGGCTTAAGATGTTGATCATGCCCCACACCGAATATTGTAACTTTTCGCCAAAGGGCGTGGCCGCTACGGTGACGCAAAGTCTGAAGATTTTTCGTGAAAATAAAAGCTGCATTAACTTGACCGAGATGATCCTATCTTCTCAAAATTTCACACATTTGATGAGAGTCCAGCCCTAAAGACATCTACTGACTTATATTTCATCTAACTGATAGCGCCACCTAGTGGCAATTTTTTTTATTACGAATTTTCTTCTACGTTTTTCTCCAAACACGTTAACTGGACCTACCTCATATTTGCTCAGATGAGGGTTTCGGCCTTCATGATGTCACAACACGAAGTTTGTGAGTTTTCGCGAATTGCTGTGGGTGTGGCTAAGCGCTGTTCGCCAAGAAAACAACGCCAGTTTTGAGGGTCTAAACATGCACAGAAACTCATGAAACTTGGCACACACATCTGGCCTGGTAAAATGAGCAATATTTTATTGTTGATTGTGCTATTTTTACAAAAATGACTCAATAGCGCCCCCTAGAAGTTTTTAACGAAGCAGCCCCGGTTGTACGTTTAAGCAAGAACGACGAATATTTTTAGGTGTATGAGGGAGCCCAAGACCTACAAAAAAAGTCTCTTGGACCCATATGCTAAAATGAACAGGAAGTGAGCTACGAATTTTTGAATGTCCCATTTTTGACAATTTTTGCACATTCACAGGGCGCAGACTTTTGCCCACTTCTCCTACACGTTTCATCTGACTGAGTTAAGACTTGACCTGGACCATGTCAAGACCTGAGCCAACGACAGGGGGAAAAATCTTGACCCTTCGAAATACTATATGATGAAGGCGGGGCATCAAAATTTGTGTTTCGCACTGAAAAAGGATATGCTTAATAACTCCCCGGTACATGCTCCAAAAAATCCCAAACTTGACATGTATGTTTATCGTCAAGGCCTGAAGCTATCTCTATGACAACATTCAGTTATATATGCAGCGCCACCTAGCCCTTGAGGCATAAAAAAAAAATACCCCACATACGGTATTTTGTACAAAAAATGTAAACTCATTCTAAGTGTGATAACTAAGTCATTTATGAATATTCTTTTAGTTTCCACCACTCAAAATGTTCACTGGCATCAGACTTATCCAAACATATATATATTTTTATTTATTTTTGATAGCCTTTATGGACATTAAAAGCAATATCGTGAATGAAGGATATGCTTAATAACTCCACGGTACATGCTCCAAAAAAAATCCCACACTTGACATGTATGCTTATAATCAAGGCCTGAAGGTATCTCTATGACAACATTCAGTTATAAATACAGCGCCACCTAGCCCTTGAGGCATTTATATATATATATATATATATATATAAAAAAAAACACATACGGTGTTTTGTACAAAAAATGTACACTCATTCTAAGTGTGATAACTAAGTCATTTATGCATATTCTTTTAGTTTCCACCACTCAAATTGTTCACTGGTTTCACACCGATCCAAACGTATGTACGTTTCCATTTTGTTTTATTCATTTTTGATTGCCCCTTTGGACAATAAAAGTAACATTGTGCAATGAGTACAATGAGCGATGATGTGTACATACACTTTTACAAAAAATACCAATCAGGGCAACTCATTGCCTAAAAATAAAAAAGGACGCTGATTTTTGCAGGTCTTAACAACCACCAAAACCCGTTGAGCTTGACACACACTGGCAAAAAAAAATATTCTACATGTAAACGTTTATTATGCCATTTTCAAAGAAATTTTGCTTCCAATATGCCAGTACCCCAACGTGCCAGTACCCCAACGTGCCAGTACCCCAACGTGCAAGGACCCCAACGTGCAAGGACCCCAACGTGGCCCGGGCTGCGAGGGCCCTTTATAGCTGCTCGCAGCTCTAGTTATTCTTCTTCTTCTTCTTCTTCTTCTTTATTCTCCGCAAACGATCACGATTTTGGGTACCTAAACATTCACGAAAACTCACCAAATTTTGCACACTCCTCAGGCCCGGCGAAAAATTTGATATTATGAAATCGTCATAACAACGCGACTCTATAGCGCCCACTAGCGTAGAAAAATAAAAACCAAGCCCGGCACGTTTGAGCTAGAGCAACGAAAATTGGCAGGCACGTGTAGCACCCCGAGACGCACAAAAAAGTCTATTGGGACCATGTAGCTAAAATGTACAGGAAATGAGCTATGAATTTTTTAATGTCATATTTTGGCCTATTTTGGCACATTCACTGTGGTCATGCTTTTTCCCCCTCTGCAAACATTTTTCATCCAATTAACTTCAAACTTGGCATTTATCATCTCAAGACGTGAGAGAACAACTGGGCAAAAAGTCTTGCCTTTTCGAAATACTATATGATGGGGGCGGGGCATCAAATATTGCCTTTAAAATTTCATTTGTCCAGAAAGAGCAAATGCTTAATAACGCCCATGTTCAAGCTCCAAAATATCTCAAACTTCTCAGGCAATGTAATAGTCACGGCCTGAAAACATCTATATGATAAAATTCAGTTATACATATAGCGCCACCTAGTGGTAACAATAAATGTCATACTTTACGTTTTTAGCTACTGCGCTGAGCTCGTTGAAGGGATCCAGTTGAAAATTGGTCAGAAAAGCCTTAAGATGTTGATCATGCCCCACACCGAATATTGTAACTTTTCGCCAAAGGGCGTGGCCGCTACGGTGCCGCAAAGTCTAAAGATTTTTCGTGACAATAAAAGCTGCATTAACTTGACCGAGATGATCCTATCTTCTCAAAATTTCACACATTTGATGAGAGTCCAGCCCTAAAGACATCTATGAACTTATATTTCATCTTACTGTTAGCGCCACCTAGTGGCAATTTTTTTTCTTACGAATTTTCTTCTACGTTTTTCTCCAAACACGTTAACTGGACCTACCTCATATTTGCTCAGATGAGGGTTTCGGCCTTCATGATGTCACAACACGAAGTTTGTGAGTTTTCGCGAATTGCTGTGGGTGTGGCTAAGCGCTGTTCGCCAAGAAAACAACGCCAGTTTTGAGGGTCTAAACATGCACAGAAACTCATGAAACTTGGCACACACATCTGGCCTGGTAAAATGAGCAATATTTTATTGTTGATTGTGCTATTTTTACAAAAATGACTCAATAGCGCCCCCTAGAAGTTTTTAACGAAGCAGCCCCGGTTGTACGTTTAAGCAAGAACGACGAATATTTTTAGGTGTATGAGGGAGCCCAAGACCTACAAAAAAGTCTCTTGGACCCATATGCTAAAATGAACAGGAAGTGAGCTACGAATTTTTGAATGTCCCATTTTTGACGATTTTTGCACATTCACAGGGGGCAGACTTTTGCCCACTTCTCCTACACGTTTCATCTGACTGAGTTAAGACTTGACCTGGACCATGTCAAGACCTGAGCCAACGACAGGGGGAAAAATCTTGACCTTTCGAAATACTATATGATGAAGGCGGGGCATCAAAATTTGTGTTTCGCACTGAAAAAGGATATGCTTAATAACTCCCCGGTACATGCTCCAAAAAATCCCAAACTTGACATGTATGTTTATCGTCAAGGCCTGAAGCTATCTCTATGACAACATTCAGTTATATATGCAGCGCCACCTAGCCCTTGAGGCATAAAAAAAAAATACCCCACATACGGTATTTTGTACAAAAAATGTAAACTCATTCTAAGTGTGATAACTCAGTCATTTATGAATATTCTTTTAGTTTCCACCACTCAAAATGTTCACTGGCATCAGACTTATCCAAACATATATATTTTTTTATTTATTTTTGATAGCTTCTGTGGACATTAAAAGCAATATCGTGAATGAAGGATATGCTTAATAACTCCACGGTACATGCTCCAAAAAAAATCCCACACTTGACATGTATGCTTATAATCAAGGCCTGAAGGTATCTCGATGACAACATTCAGTTATAAATACAGCGCCACCTAGACCTTGAGGCTTATATAAAAAAAAAAACCCACATACGGTATTTTGTACAAAAAATGTAAACTCATTCTAAGTGTGATGACTAAGTCATTTATGAATATTCTTTTAGTTTCCACCACTCAAATTGTTCACTGGCTTCACACCGATCCAAACGTATGTACGTTTCCATTTTGTTTTATTCATTTTTGATTGCCCCTTTGGACAATAAAAGTAACATTGTGCAATGAGTACAACGAGCGATGATGTATATATACACTTTTACAAAAAATACCAATCAGGGCAACTCATTGCCTAAAAATAAAAAAGGACGCTGATTTTTGCAGGTCTTAACAATCACCAAAACCCATTGAGCTTGACACACTGGCAAAAAAAATATTCTACATGTAAACGTTTATTATGCACTTTTCAAAGAAATTTTGCTTCCAATATGCCAGTACCCCAACGTGCCAGTACCCTAACGTGCAAGTACCCCAACGTGCAAGGACCATAACGTGGCCCGGGCTGCGAGGGCCCTTTATAGCTGCTCGCAGCTCTAGTTAGGGCCCGAGCAGCGACCGCTGCGAGGTCCCTATTGTTTTTGTAAAAATTATTATTATTATTATTAGGGCCCGAGCAGCGACCGCTGCGAGGTCCCTATTGTTTCTGAAGGAATTCTTATTATTATTCTTTTTATTTGTTATTATTCTTTTCCGCAAACAATCACATTTTTGAGACACTAAACGTGAACGAAAACTCACCAAACTTTACACGCAGATCGGGCCTGGCGAAAAATTTTATATTTTAAAGTCGCCATACATGATAACAGAAAAATGGCTCTGTAGCGCCACCTACATAGCTTAAACGGATCCCTGTCCCGCTACGATTGTCCTACGGCTATGAAAATTGTGTGGCACCTGTAGCATATCCAGAGGAACAAAAACCTCTTTGATCTGTGTACCCTAAAATAGACAGGAAGTGAGGTATGAGTATTTGAATGTCCAATTTTGGCCAATTTTTGCACATTTACAGGGGTGATACTTTTGCCCGCTTCTCCTACACGGTTAACCCGATTGACTTCAAACTTGGGCTGTACCATCTCAACACCTGGGACAACATCATGGTAAAAAATCTAAAGTTTTTGACATACTATATGACGGTGGCGGGGCATCAAATTTACAGTTTCAAAATTCTTACTTAACGAAGCATTGCCGGTTGTACGTTTAACCTTGAGCTACGAAAATTGGTACACATATGTAAGACTATGATCTACAAAAAAGTCTGTTGGTGCCATATGCTAAACCCAACAGGAAGTCCGCCAGAGGCGGGGCACCAAATTTTGAGTTTCAAAATTCTTACTTAATGACGCATTCCCGGCTGTACGTTTCACCTAGAGTTACCAAAATTTGAAGACATATGTAACAGCCCTCAAGGTACAAAAAACTCTTTTTGAACCATGTGTTAAACCTAACAGGAAGTCCGCCATTTTGATTTACTTTGGAACGTGTTGCCATTTTTTTGGCCATTTCATAGGGGTCCTATTTTAACTAACTCCTCCTACAGAGTTTATCCGATCATCTTCAAACTTGGTGTGATTCATCTTAAGATGTTGAAGATAAAAAATTATTGAAATCTTTTTATTTCGCCGCACGCTGTTGTCGTGGCATGCACTTGTTTGCAAAGGAAAAAAATTCTTCTTAATGAAGAATTCTCAGTTGTACGAAGCAGCTAGAGCTACGAAAATTTGTAGACATATGTAACAGCCCACGATGTACAACAAAAATCTCTTGCTGCTTTGTGCTAAACCCAACAGGAAGTCCCGCAGGGGCCGGGCATCACATTTTGAGCTAAAAAACTCCTCTTTAACGAAGCATTCCCGGTTGTACGTTTCACCTAGCGCTATGATAATTTGGAGGCATACATAAGAGCCCACGATGTACAAAAAAGTCTCTTAGAACCATATGCTAAACCAAACAGGAAGTCCGGCATTTTGATTTACGCCTTTTTTAGGGGTCACATTTTAACGAACTCCTACGAAATTTATCCGACTGTCTTCCAACTTGGTGTGTTTCATCTTAAGATGTTTAAGATGCAAAGTTATCGAAAGTTTTTTTTATTTTGTCGCAAGTCGTTGCCATAGCGATGCATTATTTGCCAAGTAAAATGCTGCTTTTTTTTTTTTGTCTAAACGAGCGAAAACTCAAAACTTTGCACACAGATCAGACCTCTCAAGAACATGAATATTTTAGAGATTTGTTGTGCAATTTGTAATAAATGGCTCAATAGCGCCCTCTAGACATTTTTATGAAGTATTTCCGATTATATGATTCAGCTAGATGTGTGAATATTTGGAGGCACACCTATCAGTCTAATACCTACAAAAAATATTCTATAGCCATGTGCCAAACCATTTTGATTTTATTTTGTTAATTGTGCATCATTTTTGGCCTTTCCATGAAACTTTGCAAGCACAAAGCATGGCAAAAACATTTACAATTTAGACGGTTTCCTATGAAACAGTACCCCAACATGTCAGTACCCCGACGTGCAAGTACCCCAACGTGGCCCAGGTTGCGAGGGCCCTTTATAGCTGCTCGCAGCTCTAGTTATTAGGGCCCGAGCAGCGACCGCTGCGAGGTCCCTCTTGTTTTTGTAAGAATTATTAGGGCCCGAGCAGCAACCGCTGCGAGGTCCCTATTGTTTTTGTAAAAATTATTATTATTATTATTATTATTAGGGCCCGAGCAGCTACCGCTGGGAGGTCCCTATTGTTTTTCGATCGGATTATTATTATTATTATTATTATTATTATTATTATTATTATTATTCTCCGTAAAGGATCACGATTTTGGGTACCTAAACATTTACGAAAACTCACCAAACTTTGCACACTCCTCAGGCCCGGTGAAAAATTTGATATTATGAAGTCGTCATAACAACGCGACTCTATAGCGCCCCCTAGCATAGAAAAATAAAAACCAAGCCCGGCACGTTTGAGCTAGAGCAACGAAAATTGGCAGGCACGTGTAGCACCCCGAGACGCACAAAAAAGTCTATTGGGACCATGTAGCTAAAATGTACAGGAAGTGAGCTATGAATTTTTTAATGTCCAATTTTGGCCTATTTTGGCACATTCACTGTGGTCATGCTTTTTCCCCCTTTGCAAACATTTTTCATCCAATTGACTTCAAACTTGGCATTTATCATCTCAAGACCTGAGAGAACAACTGGGGAAAATATCTTGCCTTTTCGAAATACTATATGACGGGGGCGGGGCATCAAATATTGCCTTTAAAATTTCATTTGTCCAGAAAGAGCAAATGCTTAATAACTCCCATGTTCAAGCTCCAAAAAATCTCAAACTTATCAGGCAACTTAATAGTCACGGCCTGAAAACATCTATATGATAAAATTCAGTTATCCATGTAGCGCCACCTAGTGGTAACAATAATTGTCATACTTTACGTTTTTAGCTACTGTGCTGAGCTCGTTGAAGGGATCCAGTTGAAAATTGGTCAGAAAAGCCTTAAGATGTTGATCATGCCCCACACCTAATATTGTAACTTTTCGCCAAAGGGCGTGGCCGCTACGGTGCCGCAAAGTCTGAAGATTTCTCGTGACAACAAAAGCTGCATGAACTTGACCGAGATGATGCTATCTTCTCAAAATTTTACACAATTGATGAGAGTCCAGCCCTAAAGACATCTACAAACTTATATTTCATCTTACTGATAGCGCCACCTACTGGCAATTTTTTTTCTTACGATTTTTCTTCAATGTTTTTCTCCAACCATGTTAACTGGACCTACCTCATATTTGCTCAGATGAGGGTGTCGGCCTTCATGCTGTCACAACACGAAGTTTGTGAGTTTTCGCGAGTCGCTGTGGGCGTGGCTAAGCACTGTTCGCCAAGAAAACAACGCCAGTTTTGAGGGTCTAAACATGCGCAGAAACTCATGAAACTTGGCACACACATCTGGCCTGGTAAAATGAACAATATTTTATTGTTGATTGTGCTATTTTTACAAAAATGACTCAATAGCGCCCCCTAGAAATTTTTAACGAAGCAGCCCCGATTGTACGTTTAAGCAAGATCTACGAAAATTTTTACGTGTATGAGGGAGCCAAAGACCTACAAAAAAGACTCTTGGACCCATATGCTAAAATGAACAGGAAGTGAGCTACGAATTTTTGAATGTCCCATTTTTTACGATTTTTGCACATTTTCAGAGGGCATACTTTTGCCCACTTCTCCTACACGTTTTATCCGACTGACTTATGACTTGACCTGGACCATGCCAAGACCTGAGCCAACAACAGACGGAAAAATCTTGACTTTTGGAAATACTATATGATGAGGGCGGGGCATCAAAATTTGTGTTTCGCACTGAAAAAGGATATGCTTAATAACTCCCCGATACATGCTCCAAAAAATCCCAAACTTGACATGTATGTTTATCGTCAAGGCCTCAAGGTATCTCTATGACAACATTCAGTTATATATGCAGCGCCACCTAGCCCTTGAGGCATGAAAAAAAAATACCCCACATACGGTATTTTGTACAAAAAATGTAAACTCATTCTAAGTGTGATAACTAAGTCATTTAGGAATATTCTTTTACCTTCCACCACTCAAAATATTCACTGGCATCAGACCTAACCAAACATATATATTTTTGTTATTTAGTTTTATGTATTTTTGATAGCCTCAATGGACATTAAAAGCAATATGGTGAATGAAGGCTATGCTTAATAACTCCCAGGTACATGCTCCAAAAAATCCCATATTTGAAATGTATATTTAGAGTCAAGGCCTGAAGGTATCTCTATGACAAAATTCAGTTATAAATACAGCGCCACCTAGTCCATGAGGCATAAAAAAAAATGCCTCACTTACGGTATTTTTGCAAAAATTATAAACTCATTGTAAGTGTGATAACTAAGTCATTTATGAATATTCTTTTTCTTTCCACCACTCAATATGTTCACTGGTATCAGACCGATCCAAACATACGTATTTTTTATTTAGTTTTATTTTTTTTTTTTATCGCCTCTATGGACAATAAAAGCAACATTGTGCAATGAGTACGAGCGATGATGTGTGTATATATACTTTTACGAAAAATACCAATCAGAGCAACTCATTGCCTAAAAATAAAAAAAAGACGCTGATTTTTGCAGATCTTAACAATCACCAAAACCCATTGAGCTTGACACACTCATCACACCTGGCAAAAAAAAAAAAAAAGTCCACATGTTTATCATGCCATTTTCAAAGAAATTCTGCTTCCAATGTGCCAGTACCCCAATGTGCAAGTTCCCCAACGTGCAAGTACCCCAATGTGGCCCGGGCTGCGAGGGCCCTTTATAGCTGCTCGCAGCTCTAGTTATTATTCTTCTTCTTCTTCTTCTCCGTAAACGATCGCATTTTTGAGGGCCTAAACATTTACGAAAACTCACCAAACTTTGCAGTCTCTTCGGGCCCGGCGAAAAATTTGATATTATGTAGTTGTCATAACAACGCGACTCTATAGCGCCACCTAGCGTAGAAAAATAAAAACCAATCCCGGCCCGTTTGAGCTAGAGCTACGAAAATTGGCAGGCACGTGTAGCACTATGAGACGCACAAAAAGTCAGTGGAAGCCATTTCCTAAAATGTACAGGAAGTGAGCTATGAATTTTTTAATGTCCAATTTTGGCCTATTTTGGCACATTCACTGTGGTCATACTTTTTCCCCCTATGCAAACATTTTTCATCCCATTGACTTTAAACTTGGCATTTATCATCTCAAGACTTAAGAGAAAAACTAGGCAAAAAATCTTGCGTTTTCGAAATACTATATGACGGGGGCGGGGCATCAAATATTGCCTTTAAAATTTCATTTGTCCAGAAAGAGCAAATGCTGAATAACTCCCATGTACAAGCTCCAAAAAATCTCAAACTTCTCAGGCAACGTAATAGTCACGGCCTGAAAACACCTATATGAAAAAATTCAGTTATACATATAGCGCCACCTAGTGGTTACAATAAATGTCATACTTTACGTTTTTAGCTACTGTGCTGAGCTCGTTGAAGGGATCCAGTTGAAAATTGGTCAGAAAAGCCTTAAGATGTTGATGATGCCCCACACCGAATATTGTAACTTTTCGCCAAAGGGCGTGGCCGCTACGGTGACGCAAAGTCTGAAGATTTTTCGTGACAATAAAAGCTGCATGAACTTGACCGAGATGATCCTATCTTCTCAAAATTTCACACATTTGATGAGAGTCCAGCCCTAAAGACATCTACGAACTTATATTTCATCTAACTGATAGCGCCACCTAGTGGCAATTTTTTTTCTTACGAATTTTCTTGTACATTTTTCTCCAAACACGTTAACTGGACCAACCTCATATTTGCTCAGATGGGGGTTTCGGCCTTCATGATGTCACAACACGAAGTTTGTGAGTGTTCGCGAATCGCTGTGGGCCTGGCTAAGCACTGTTCGCCAAGAAAACAACGCTAGTTTTGATGGTCTAAACATGCGCAGAAACTCGTGAAACTTGGCACACACATCTGGCCTGGCAAAATGAGCAATATTTTATCATGTATTGTCCTATTTTTACAAAAATGACTCAATAGCGCCCCCTAGAAATTTTTAACGAAGCAGCCCCGATTGTACGTTTAAGCAAGATCTACGAAAATTTTTAGGTGTATGAGGGAGTCCAAGACCTACAAAAAAGTCTCTTGGACCCATGTGCTAAAATGAACAGGAAGTGAGCTATGAATTTTTGAATGTCCCATTTTTGACGATTTTTGCACATTTTCAGGGGGCATACTTTTGCCCACTTCTCCTACACATTTCATCCGACTGACTTTAGACTTGACCTGGACCATGTCAAGACCTGAGCCAACTACAGGCAGAAAAATCTTGACTTTTGGAAATACTATATGATGAGGGCGGGGCATCAAATTTTGTGTTTCGCACTGAAAAAGGATATGCTTAATAACTCCCCGGTACATGCTCCAAAAAATCCCAAACTTGACATGTATGTTTATAGTCAAAGCCTGAAGGTATCTCTATGACAAAATTCAGTTATATATGCAGCGCCACCTAGCCCTTCAGGCGTGAAAAAAAAATACCCCACATACGGTATTTTGTACAAAAAATGTCAACTCATTCTAAGTGTGATAACTCCCATGTTCAAGCTCCAAAAAATCTCAAACTTCTCAGGCAACGTAATAGTCACGGCCTGAAAGCATCTATATGATAAAATTCAGTTATACATATAGCGCCACCTAGTGGTAACAATAAATGTCATACTTTACGTTTTTAGCTACTGTGCCGAGCTCGTTGAAGGGATCCAGTTGAAAATTGGTCAGAAAAGCCTTAAGATGTTGATCATGCCCCACACCGAATATTGTAACTTTTCGCCAAAGGGAGTGGCCGCTACGGTGACGCAAAGTCAGAAAATTTTTCGTGACAATAAAAGCTGCATGAACTTGACCGAGATGATCCTATCTTCTCAAAATTTCACACATTTGATGAGAGTCCAGCCCTTAAGACATCTACGAACTTATATTTCATCTTACTGATAGCGCCACCTAGTGGCAATTTTTTTTCTTACGAATTTTCTTGTACATTTTTCTCCAAACACGTTAACTGGACCAACCTCATATTTGCTCAGATGAGGGTTTCGGCCTTCATGATGTCACAACACAAAGTTTGTGAGTTTTCGCGAATCGCTGTGGGCGTGGCTAAGCACTGTTCGCCAAGAAAACAACGCCAGTTTTGAGGGTCTAAACATGCGCAGAAACTCATGAAACTTGGCACACACATCTGGCCTGGTAAAATGAACAATATTTTATTGTTGATTGTACTATTTTTACAACAATGACTCAATAGCGCCCCCTAGAAATTTTTAACGAAGCAGCCCCGATTCTACGTTTAAGCAAGATCTACGAAAATTTTTACGTATATGAGGGAGCCAAAGACCTACAAAAAAGTCTCTTGGACCCATATGCTAAAATGAACAGGAAGTGAGGTACGAATTTTTGAATGTCCCATTTTTGACGATTTTTGCACATTTTCAGGGGGCATACTTTTGCCCACTTCTCCTACATGTTTTATCCGACTGACTTATGACTTGACCTGGACCATGCCAAGACCTGAGCCAACAACAGACGGAAAAATCTTGACTTTTGGAAATACTATATGATGAGCGCGGGGCATCAAAATTTGTGTTTCGCACTGAAAAAGGATATGCTTAATAACTCCCCGATACATGCTCCAAAAAATCCCAAACTTGACATGTATGTTTATCGTCAAGGCCTGAAGGTACCTCTATGACAACATTCAGTTATATATGCAGCGCCACCTCGCCCTTGAGGCAAAACAAAAAAATACCCCACATACGGTATTTTGTACAAAAAATGTAAACTCATTCTAAGTGTGATAACTAAGTTATTTATGAATATTCTTTTACTTTCCACCACTCAAAATGTTCACTGGCATTAGACTTATCCAAACATGTACTTTTTTATTTATTTTTGATAGCCTCTAATGGACATTAAAAGCAATATCGTGAATGAAGGATATGCTTAATAACTCCACGGTACATGCTCCAAAAAAATCCCACACTTGACATGTATGTTTAGAGTCAAGGCTTGAAGGTATCCCTATGACAACATTCCATTATATATACAGCGCCACCTAGCCCTAGAGGCATAAAAAAAAATACACCAACTTAACGGTATTTTTACAAAAAAAAAAAAAATCCACATGTCAAGGTTTATCATGCCATTTTCAAAGAAATTCTGCTTCCAATGTGCCGTACCTAAACTTGCCAGTACCCCAACGTGCTAGTACCCCAACGTGCAAGTACCCCAACGTGCAAGTACCCCAACGTGGCCCGGGCTGCGAGGGCCCTTTATAGCTGCTCGCAGCTCTAGTTATTCTTCTTCTTCTTCTTTTTCTTTGTTATTATTCTTTTCCGCAAACAACCACATTTTTGAGGCACTAAACATGAACGAAAACTCACCAAACTTTACACGCAGATCGGGCCTGGCGAAAAATTTGATATTTTAAAGTCGCCATACATGATAACAGAAAAATGGCTCTGTAGCGCCACCTACATAGGTTTAACGGATCCCTGTCCCGCTACGATTGTCCTATGGCTACGAAAATTGTGTGGCAACTGTAGCACATCCAGATGAACAAAAACCTCTTTGATATGTGTACCCTAAAATAGACAGGAAGTGAGGTATGAGTATTTGAATGTCCAATTTTGGCCCATTTTTGCACATTTACAGGGGTCATACTTTTGCCCGCTTCTCCTACACGGTTAACCTGATTGACTTCAAACTTGGGCTGTACCATCTCAACACCTGGGACAACATCATGGTAAAAACTCTAAAGTTTTTGACATACTATATGACGGTGGCGGGGCATCAAATTTACAGTTTCAAAATTCTTACTTAACAAAGCATTGCCGGTGGTACGTTTAATTGAGAGCCACAAAAATTGGTACACATATGTAACAGACTATGATCTACAAAAAAGCCTGTTGGTGCCATATGCTAAACCTAACAGGAAGTCTGCCAGAGGCGAGGCATCAAATTTTGTGTTTCAAAATTCTTATTTAATGAAGCATTCCCGGCTGTACATTTCACCTCGAGTTACCAACATTTGAAGACATATGTAACAGCCCTCAAGGTACAAAAAAGTCTTTTTGAACCATATGCTAAACCGAACAGGAAGTCCGCCATTTTGATTTACTTTGGAACGTGTTGCCATTTTTTTGGCCATTTCATAGGGGTCTTATTTTAACGAACTCCTCCTACAGAGTTTATCCGATCATCTCCAAACTTGGTGTGATTCATCTTAAAATGTTGAAGATGAAAAGTTATTGAAAGCTTTTTATTTCGTCGCACGCTGTTGCCGTGGCATGCACAGTTTGCAAAGGGAAAAATTCCCTCTTAATGAAGCATTCCCAGTTGTACGAAGCAGCTAGAGCTACGAAAATTTGGAGACAAATTTAACAGCCCACGATGTACAAAAAAGTCTCTTGGAGCCATGTGCTAAACCCAACAGGAAGTCCCGTAGGGGCCGGTCATCACATTTTGAGCTAAAAAACTCCTCTTTCACAAAGCATTCCCGGTTGTACGTTTCACCTCGCGCTATGATAATTTAGAGGCATACATAAGAGCCCACGATGTACAAAAAAGTCTCTTGGAACCATCTGCTAAACGAAACAGGAAGTCCGCCATTTTGATTTACGTTGGGATTTGTAGCCATTTTTTGTAGCCATTTTTTGTGGCCTTTTTTAGGGGTCATATTTTAACGAACTTCTCCTACAAAATTTATCCGACTGTCTTCAAACTTGGTGTGCTTCATCTTAAGATGTTTAAGATACAAAGTTATCGAAAGTTATTTATTTTGTCGCACGCCGTTTCATGGCGATGCATTGTTTGCCAAGTAAAATGCTGCTTTTTTTTTTTTGGTCTAAACATGTGCAAAAACTCATGAAACTTTACACACACATCAGGCTTGTCATAAGCATGAATATTTTAGAGATTTCTTATTAAATTTGCAATAAATGCTTCAATAGCGCCCTCTAGACATTTTTATGAAGTCTTTCCGATTATATGATTCAGCTAGATGTGTGAATATTGGCAGGCATGCCTAATATATTCAAAAAGTATTCTATATAGCCATGTGCCAATCCATTTTGATTTTATTTTGTTAATTGTGCATCATTTTTGGCCTTTCCATGAAACTTTACAAACACAAAGCATGGCAAAAACGTTTAAAATTTAGATGGTTTCCTATTTGACAGTACCCCAACATGCCAGTACCCCGACGTGCAAATACCCCAACGTGGCCCGGGTTGCGAGGGCCCTTTGTAGCTGCTCGTTATTTTTTATTATTCTTTTCCGCAAACAATCACATTTTTGAGACACTAAACGTGAACGAAAACTCACCAAACTTTACACGCAGATAGGGCCTGGCGAAAAATTTGATATTTTAAAGTCGCCATACATGATAACAGAAAAATGGCTCTGTAGCGCCACCTACATAGCTTAAACAGATCCCTGTCCCGCTACGATTGTCCTACGGCTATGAAAATTGTGTGGCACCTGTAGCATATCCAGATGAACAAAAACCTCTTTGATATGTGTACCCTAAAATAGACAGGAAGTGAGATATGAGTATTTAAATGTCCAATTTTGGCCCATTTTTGCACATTTACAGGGGTCATACTTTTGCCCGCTTCTCCTACACGGTTAACCCGATTGACTTCAAACTTGGGATGTACCATCTCAAGACCTGGGACAACACCATGATAAAAAATCTAAAGTTTTTGACATTCTATATGACGGTGGTGGGGCATCAAATTTAGTGTTTCAAAACTCTTACTAAACGTAGCATTGCCGGTTGTATGTTTAACCTTGAGCTAGGAAAATTGGTACACATATGTAACAGACTATGATCTACAAAAAACTCTTTTGGTGCCATATGCTAAACCCAACAGGAAGTCCGCCAGAGGCCGGGCATCAAATTATGAGTTTCAAAATTCTTACTTAATGAAGCATTCCCGGCTGTACGTTTCACCTAGAGTTACCAAAATTTGAAGACATATGTAACAGCCCTCAAGGTACAAAAAACTCTGTTTGAACCATATGCTAAACCTAACAGGAAGTCCGCCATTTTGATTTACTTTGGAACGTGTTGCCACTTTTTTGGCCATTTCATAGGGGTCCTATTTGAACGAACTCCTCCTACAGAGTTTATCCGATCATCTTCAAACTTGGTGTGATTCATCTTAAGATGTTGAAAATGAAAAGTAATCGAAAGTTTTTTATTTTGTCACACGCTGTTGCCATAGCAATGCATTGTTTGCCAAGTGTTGCTTTTTTTTTTTTTATTTATACATGTGTGAAAACTCATGAAACTTTGCAAACACATCAGACTTGTCATGAACATGAATTTTTAGAGATTTATTGTGCAATTTGCAATAAATAGCGCCCTCTAGACATTTTTATGAAGCATTTCCGATTGTATGATTATGCTAGACCTACAAAAAAGTATTATGTAGCCATTTGCCAAACCAAAGAGGAAGTCCGCTATTTTGATTTTATTTTGGGAATTATACATCATTTTTGGTCTTTTTCATTAAACTTTGCACAGACAAGGCATGGAAAAAAACTAACATTTTAAATGGTCCTTGTTCCATGTAACAGTACCCCAACGTGCCAGTACCCTGACGTGCAAGGAACCCAACGTTGTGCTCAATAGCGCCCTCTATGCATTTTTATGGAGCGTTTCCAATTGTATGATTCAAGCGATACACAACTAAAGATGACTTGACCTAGATTTGTGAAAACTGGGAGGCATACCTATTATTTTTCGCATTTTTGAGACACTAAACGTGAACGTAAACTCACCAAATTTTACACACACATCAGGCCTGGCGAAAAATTTGATATTTTAAAGTCGCCATAGATGATAACAGAAAAATGGCTCTGGAGCGCCACCTACATAGGTTAAACGGATCCCTGTCCCGCTATGATTGTCCTACGGCTATGAAAATTGTGTGGCACCTGTAGCACATCCAGATGAACAAAAACCTCTTTGATATGTATGTGTACCCTGAAATAGACAGGAAGTGAGATATGAGTATTTAAATGTCCAATTTTGGCCCATTTTTGCACAGGGGTCATACTTTTGCCCGCTTCTCCTACACGGTTAACCCGATTGACTTCAAACTTGGGATGTACCATCTCAACACCTGGGACAACATCATGGTAAAAAATCTAGAGTTTTTGACATACAATATGACGGCGGCGGGGCATCAAATTTAGAGTTTAATAATTCTTACTGAACGAAGCATTGCCGGTTGTACGTTTAATCTAGAGCTACGAAAATTGGTACACATATGTAACAGACTATGACCTACAAAAAACTCTTTTTGAACCATGTGCTAAACCTAACAGGAAGTCCACCATTTTGATTTACTTTGGAATGTGTTGCCATTTTTTTTGGCCATTTCATAGGGGTCTTATTTTAACGAACTCCCCCTACAGTGTTTATCCGATCATCTTCAAACTTGGTGTGATTCATCTAAAGATGTTGAAGATGAAAAGTTATTGAAAGCTTTTTATTTCGTCGCACGCTGTTGTCGTGGCATGCACTGTTTGCAAAGGGAAAACAAATCTTCTTAAAGAAGCATTCCCAGTTGTACGAAGCAGCTAGAGCTACGAAAATTTGTAGACATGTGTAACAGCCCAAGATGTACAAAAATGTCTCTTGGTGACCTGTGCTAAACCCGACAGGAAGTCCCCCAGGGGCCGGGCATCACATTTTGAGCTAAAAAAAACTCCTCTTTAACAAAGCATGCCCGGCTGTACGTTTCACCTAGACTTACCAAAATTTGAAGAGGTATGTAACAGCCCTGGAGGTACAAAAAACTCTTTTTGAACCATCTTCTAAACCAAACAGGAAGTCCGCCATTTTGATTTACGTCTTAGGGGTCATATTTTCACGAACTCCTCGTACAAAATTCATCCGACCGTCTTCAAACTTGGTGTGTTTCATCTTAAGATGTTTAAGATGCGAAGTTATCGAAAGTTTTTTATTTTGTCACATGCTGTTGCCATAGCGATACATTGTTTGCCAAGTAAAGTGCTGCTTTTTTTTTTTTGGTCTATACATGTGTGAAAACTCATGAAACTTTGCACACACATCAGACTTGTCATGAACATGAATTTTTAGAGATTTCTTGTGCAATTTGCAATAAATCGCGCCCTCTATACATTTTTATGGAGCATTTCCGATTGGATGATTCAAGCGCGAAATAACTAAAGATGACTTGACTTGAACTAGATTTGTGAAAACTCAGAGGCATACCTATTAGTCTCAGACCTACAAAAAGTATTCTGTAGCCGTATGCTAAACCTAAAAGGAAGTCCGCCATTTTGAATTTATTTTGGGAATTGCACACCATATTTTGCGTTTTGATGAAACTTTGCACACACAAGGCTTGTCAAAAACATTTTAGATGGTCCTTGTCCTATTTGACAGTACACCAACGTGCCAGTACCCCAACGTGCAAGTACCCCAACGTGGCCCGGGTTGCGAGGGCCCTTTATAGCTGCTCGCAGCTCTAGTTATTCTTCTTCTTCTTCTTCTTTTTCTTTGTTATTATTCTTTTCCGCAAACAACCACATTTTTGAGGCACTAAACATGAACGAAAACTAACCAAACTTTACACGCAGATCGGGCCTGGCGAAAAATTTGATATTTTAAAGTCGTCATACATGATAACAGAAAAATGGCTCTGTAGCGCCACCTACATAGGTTTAACGGATCCCTGTCCCGCTACGATTGTCCTATGGCTACGAAAATTGTGTGGCACCTGTAGCATATCCAGATGAACAAAAACCTCTTTGAACTGTGTACCCTAAAATAGACAGGAAGTGAGGTATGAGTATTTGAATGTCCAATTTTGGCCAATTTTTGCACATTTACAGGGGTCATACTTTTGCCCGCTTCTCCTACACGGTTAACCCGATTGATTTCAAACTTGGGCTGTACCATCTCAACACCTGGGACAACATCGTGGTAAAAAATCTAAAGTTTTTGACATACTATATGACGGCGGTGGGGCATCAAATTTAGAGTTTAAAAATTCTTACTTCACGAAGCATTGCCGGTTGTACGTTTAACCTTGAGCTACGAAAATTGGTACACATATGTAACAGACTATGATCTACAAAAAACTCTTTTTGAACCATATGCTAAACCTAACAGGAAGTCCGCCATTTTGATTTACTTTGGAACGTGTTGCCATTTTTTTGGCCATTTCATAGGGGTCCTATTTTAACGAACTCCTCCTACAGAGTTTATCCGATCATCTTCAAACTTGGTGTGATTCATCTTAAGATGTTGAAGATAAAAAGTTATTGAAAGCTTTTTATTTCGCCGCACGCTGTTGTCGTGGCATGCACTTGTTTGCAAAGGAAAAAAATTCTTCTTAATGAAGAATTCTCAGTTGTACGAAGCAGCTAGAGCTACGAAAATTTGTAGACATATGTAAGAGCCCACGATGTACAAAAAAGTCTCTTGCTGCTTTGTGCTAAACCCAACAGGAAGTCCCGCAGGGGCCGGGCATCACATTTTGAGCTAAAAAAAACTCCTCTTTAACGAAGCATTCCCGGTTGTACGTTTCACCTCGCGCTATGATAATTTGGAGGCATACATAAGAGCCCACGATGTACAAAAAAGTCTCTTAGAACCATATGCTAAACCAAACAGGAAGTCCGGCATTTTGATTTACGCCTTTTGTAGGGGTCACATTTTAACGAATTCCTACGAAATTTATCCGACTGTCTTCCAACTTGGTGTGTTTCATCTTAAGATGTTTAAGATGCAAAGTTATCGAAAGTTTTTTTTATTTTGTCGCAAGCCGTTGCCATAGCGATGCATTATTTGCCAAGTAAAATGCTGCTTTTTTTTATTTTTTTGTCTAAACGAGCGAAAACTCATGAAACTTTACACACACATCAGACTTGTCATAAACATGAATATTTTAGAGATTTCTTGTGCAATTTGCAATAAATGGCTCAATAGCGCCTTATAGACATTTTTATGAAGCTTTTGGAAATGTATGATTCAGCTAGATTTGTAAAAATTGGGATACCTATCAGCCTAAGACTGACAAAAAAGTTTCTAAAGCCATATGCTAAACCAAACAGGAAGTCTGCCATTTTGATTTACTTTGCTATTTGTAGCCATTTTTTGGGGCCTTTTATAGGCCTCATATTTTCTACAAAACTTATCAGATCGTCTTCATTCTTTGGCGTCTTTCATCTGAAGATATTTAAGATGAAAAGTTATTGAAATTGTTTGTCACGCCTTTGCTCTAGCGATGCATTGTTTGCAAAGAAAAATGCTTTTTTTTTTTAAAGTCTAAACATGAGCGAAAACTCAAAACTTTGCACACAGATCAGACCTCTCAAGAACATGAATATTTTAGAGATTTGTTGTGCAATTTGTAATAAATGGCTCAATAGCGCCCTCTAGACATTTTTATGAAGTATTTCCGATTATATGATTCAGCTAGATGTGTGAATATTTGGAGGCACACCTATCAGTCTAATACCTACAAAAATTATTCTATAGCCATGTGCCAAACCATTTTGATTTTATTTTGTTAATTGTGCATCATTTTTGGCCTTTCCATGAAACTTTGCAAGCACAAAGCATGGCAAAAACATTTACAATTTAGACGGTTTCCTATGAAACAGTACCCCAACATGTCAGTACCCCGACGTGCAAGTACCCCAACGTGGCCCAGGTTGCGAGGGCCCTTTATAGCTGCTCGCAGCTCTAGTTAGGGCCCGAGCAGCTACCGCTGCGAGGTCCCTATTGTTTTTCGATCGGATTATTATTATTATTATTAGGGCCCGAGCAGCGACCGCTGCGAGGTCCCTATTGTTTTTGTAAAAATTATTATTATTATTATTATTATTATTATTATTATTATTATTATTATTCTTTATTCTCCGCAAACGATCCCGATTTTGGGTACCTAAACATCTCCGAAAACTCACCGAACTTTGCACACTCCTCAGGCCCGGCGAAAAATTTGATATTATGAAGTCGTCATAAAAACGCGACTCTATAGCGCCCCCTAGCGTAGAAAAATAAAAACCAAGCCCGGCACGTTTGAGCTAGAGCAACAAAAATTGTCAGGCACGTGTAGCACCCCGAGATGCACAAAAAAAGTCTATTGGGACCATGTAGCTAAAATGTACAGGAAATGAGCTATGAATTTTTTAATGTCCAATTTTGGCCTATTTTGGCACATTCACTGTGGTCATGCTTTTAACCCCTCTGCAAACAGTTTTCATCCAATTAACTTCAAACTTGGCATTTATCATCTCAAGACGTGAGAGAACAACTGGGCAAAAAGTCTTGCCTTTTCGAAATAGTATATGATGGGGGCGGGGCATCAAATATTGCCTTTAAAATTTCATTTGTCCAGAAAGAGCAAATGCTTAATAACTCCCATGTTCAAGATCCAAAAAATCTCAAACTTCTCAGGCAATGTAATAGTCACGGCCTGAAAACATCTATATGATAAAATTCAGTTATACATATAGCGCCACCTAGTGGTAACAATAAATGTCATACTTTACGTTTTTAGCTACTGCGCTGAGCTCGTTGAAGGGATCCAGTTGAAAATTGGTCAGAAAAGCCTTAAGATGTTGATCATGCCCCACACCGAATATTGTAACTTTTCGCCAAAGGGCGTGGCCGCTACGGTGCCGCAAAGTCTAAAGATTTTTCGTGACAATAAAAGCTGCATTAACTTGACCGAGATGATCCTATCTTCTCAAAATTTCACACATTTGATGAGAGTCCAGCCCTAAAGACATCTATGAACTTATATTTCATCTTACTGATAGCGCCACCTATTGGCAATTTTTTTTTCTTACGAATTTTCTTCTACGTTTTTCTCCAAACACGTTAACTGGACCTACCTCATATTTGCTCAGATGAGGGTTTCGGCCTTCACGGTGTCACAACACGAAGTTTGTGAGTTTTCGCGAATTGCTGTGGGCGTGGCTAAGCGCTGTTCGCCAAGAAAACAACGCCAGTTTTGAGGGTCTAAACATGCACAGAAACTCATGAAACTTGGCACACACATCTGGCCTGGTACAATAAGCAATATTTTATTGTTGATTGTGCTATTTTTGAAAAAAAGACTCAATAGCGCCCCCTAGAAATTTTTAACGAAGCAGCCCCGGTTGTACGTTTAAGCAAGAACGACAAATATTTTTAGGTGTATGAGGGAGCCCAAGACCTACAAAAAAGTCTCTTGGAACCATATGCTAAAATGAACAGGAAGTGAGCTACGAATTTTTGAATGTCCCATTTTTGACGATTTTTGCACATTTACAGGGGGCATACTTTTGCCCACTTCTCCTACACGTTTCATCCGACTGAGTTAAGACTTGACCTGGACCATGTCAAGACCTGTGCCAACGACATGGGGAAAAATCTTGACTTTTCGAACTACTATATGATGAGGGCCGGGCATCAAAATTTGTGTTTCGCACTGAAAAAGGATATGCTTAATAACTCCCCGGTACATGCTCCAAAAAATCCCAAACTTGACATGTATGTTTATCGTCAAGGCTCAAAATGTCACTCAAAATGTTCACTGGCATCAGACTTATCCAAACATATATATATTTTTATTTATTTTTGATAGCCTCTATGGACATTAAAAGCAATATCGTGAATGAAGGATATGCTGAATAACTCCACGGTACATGCTCCAAAAAAAATCCCACACTTGACATGTATGCTTATAATCAAGGCCTGAAGGTATCTCTATGACAACATTCAGTTATAAATACAGCGCCACCTCGCCCTTGAGGCTTATATAAAAAAAAAAAAAAAATACCCCACATACGGTATTTTGTACAAAAAATGTAAACTCATTCTAAGTGTGATAACTAAGTCATTTATGAATATTCTTTTAGTTTCCACCACTCAAATTGTTCACTGGCTTCACACCGATCCAAACGTATGTACGTTTCCATTTTGTTTTATTCATTTTTGATTGCCTCTTTGGACAAAAAAAGTAACATTGTGCAATGAGTACAACGAGCGATGATGTGTATATACACTTTTACAAAAAATACCAATCAGGGCAACTCATTGCCAAAAATAAAAAAGGACGCTGATTTTTGCAGGTCTTAACAATCACCAAAACCCGTTGAGCTTGACACACACACTGGCAAAAAAATATTCTACATGTAAACGTTTATTATGCCATTTTCAAAGAAATTTTGCTTCCAATATGCCAGTACCCCAACGTGCCAGTACCCCAACGTGCAAGTACCCCAACGTGCAAGGACCCCAACGTGGCCCGGGCTGCGAGGGCCCTTTATAGCTGCTCGCAGCTCTAGTTATTCTTCTTCTTCTTCTTCTTCTTTATTCTCCGCAAACGATCGCGATTTTGGGTACCTAAACATTCACGAAAACTCACCGAACTTTGCACACTCCTCAGGCCCGGCGAAAAATTTGATATTATTAAGTCGTCATAACAATGCGACTCGATAGCGCCCCCTAGCGTAGAAAAATAAAAACCAAGCCCGGCACGTTTGAGCTAGAGCAACAAAAATTGGCAGGCACGTGTAGCACCCCGAGACGCACAAAAAAGTCTATTGGGACCATGTAGCTAAAATGTACAGGAAGTGAGCGATGAATTTTTTAATGTCCAATTTTGGCCTATTTAGCACATTCACTGTGGTCATGCTTTTTCCCCCTTTGCAAACATTTTTCATCTTATTGACTTCAAACTTGGCATTTATCATCTCAAGACCTGAGAGAACAACTGGGCAAAACATCTTGCCTTTTTGAAATACTATATGACGGGGGCGGGGCATCAAATATTGCCTTTAAAATTTCATTTGTCCAGAAAGAGCAAATGCTTAATAACTCCCATGCTCAAGCTCCAAAAAATCTCAAACTTCTCAGGCAACGTAATAGTCACGGCCTGAAAACATCTATATGATAAAATTCAGTTATACATATAGCGCCACCTAGTGGTGACAATAAATGTCATACTTTACGTTTTTAGCTACTGTGCTGAGCTTGTTGAAGGGATCCATTTTAAAATTGGTCAGAAAATCCTTAAGATGTTGATCATGCCCCACACCGAATATTGTAACTTTTTGCCAAAGGGCGTGGCCGCTACGGTGACGCAAAGTCTGAAGATTTTTCGTGAAAATAAAAGCTGCATTAACTTGACCGAGATGATCCTATCTTCTCAAAATTTCACACATTTGATGAGAGTCCAGCCCTACAGACATCTACTAACTTATATTTCATCTAACTGATAGCGCCACCTAGTTCTACATTTTTCTCCAAACACGTTAACTGGACCTACCTCATATTTGCTCAGATGAGGGTTTCGGCCTTCATGATGTCACAACACGAAGTTTGTGAGTTTTCGCGAATTGCTGTGGGTGTGGCTAAGCGCTGTTCGCCAAGAAAACAACGCCAGTTTTGAGGGTCTTAAACATGCACAGAAACTCATGAAACTTGGCACACACATCTGGCCTGGTAAAATGAGCAATATTTTATTGTTGATTGTGCTATTTTTACAAAAATGACTCAATAGCGCCCCCTAGAAGTTTTTAACGAAGCAGCCCCGGTTCTACGTTTAAGCAAGAACGACGAATATTTTTAGGTGTATGAGGGAGCCCAAGACCTACAAAAAAGTCTCTTTGACCCATATGCTAAAATGAACAGGAAGTGAGCTACGAATTTTTTAATGTCCCATTTTTGACGATTTTTGCACATTCACAGGGGGCAGACTTTTGCCCACTTCTCCTACACGTTTCATCTGACTGAGTTAAGACTTGACCTGGACCATGTCAAGACCTGAGCCAACGACAGGGGGAAAAATCTTGACCTTTCGAAATACTATAAACTCATTCTAAGTGTGATAACGAAGTCATTTATGAATATTCTTTTAGTTTCCACCACTCAAAATGTTCACTGGCATCAGACTTATCCAAACATATATGTATTTTTATTTATTTTTGATAGCCTCTGTGGACATTAAAAGCAATATCGTGAATGAAGGATATGCTTAATAACTCCACGGTACATGCTCCAAAAAAAATCCCACACTTGACATGTATGCTTATAATCAAGGCCTGAAGGTATCTCGATGACAACATTCAGTTAGAAATACAGCGCCACCTAGCCCTTGAGGCATATATAAAAAAAAAAACCCCACATAGGTATTTTGTACAAAAAAATGTAAACTCATTCTAAGTGTGATGACTAAGTCATTTATGAATATTCTTTTAGTTTCCACCACTCAAATTGTTCACTGGCTTCACACCGATCCAAACGTATGTATGTTTCCATTTTGTTTTATTCATTTTTGATTGCCCCTTTGGACAATAAAAGTAACATTGTGCAATGAGTACAACGAGCGATGATGTATATATACACTTTTACAAAAAATACCAATTAGGGCAACTCATTGCCTAAAAATAAAAAAGGCCGCTGATTTTTGCAGGTCTTAACAATCACCAAAACCCGTTGAGCTTGACACACACTGGCAAAAAAAATATTCTACATGTAAACGTTTATTATGCCATTTTCAAAGAAATTTTGCTTCCAATATGCCAGTACCCCAATGTGCCAGTACCCCAACGTGCAAGTACCCCAACGTGCAAGGACTCCAACGTGGCCCGGGCTGCGAGGGCCCTTTATAGCTGCTCGCAGCTCTAGTGTCTATCTGTTATTTGCTTACCTATTGTGCCTGTGCACTTTACTGTTGACTACATATTTGTTGTTTTTGCGTCTTGCCTATAGCTGGGAATTCGAGAAATTTAATTTCAATGAATATGTTGTATGTCTAGCACAGTGGTGTACAAACTACGGCCCTGGGGGCCATTTGCGGCCCGCCGTCCATTTTTCAGTGGCCCGCAACATATGCTAAAAATGGCATTTGACTCAGTTCAAATAAAATAAACAAAACAAAAATGTTTGGAGATGGCCAAAGTAAGAAGGGAGGGTATCGGAAAACAGGTGCCATTAAAGGATATTTTAGTTCACTAAAACTAATGAAAAAACTAAAATTAAAAAAAAAAAATTGTTACCGAAATAAAATAAAAACTAAAATGCTTTTTAAAAAACGAAAACTAACTGAAACTATATTTTTTGTTTACAAAACTAACTAAAATTAACTATAATTATAGCAAACATGTCTATCGTTTTAGTCTTTGCAAATTAATTTAATGCATGAGCCTTTGGGGATGATTTTAAATGTGATTTTTAGAAGATTTATTTTTTATATAAACCGGAATAATGACGTTTGAAAGTATGTCACACAGAAGTGACATCATCTAGCAGCAGCCAATAGAAAAGCACCTTCAGATGACGTCACTCCCATGGTGTTTTTTAAATATTGCGCAAAAGTAATACACATTTAAAAAAAATAAATAAAAAAAACTAATACTGAAACTGACAAACTAAACTAAAACTAAGCATTTTTAAAGAACTAAACTAACAGAACCACCAATTGTTGTAGATGCTGACTGATTGGACTTTTACTTTTTGATTTGCTGGCCTGCTCACAAATGTGTTGCAAGATTCTTTGAAAGGTAAAAGTGCATTGGGGCAACCGAAACTTCTAGTGCACATTTAACTAGTTTTAGTACGCATGCGCTGATAATTTCACCCGCTACTGTTTCCACTCCTGCAGATTCGCGGCCCATCCCGCAGCAACAGCCAGCTCATGGTGGATGACCTATTGACCCCTTGTTCACCTGGTGACCCTGCTGCCCTAGAGATGACCTGGATTGATGTGCCAAGTGATAAGCTACTGGAGCCAATAGTCTGCATGGTGAGGTTTGCACACATTTCTGGAATCAATACAGTAGTCACTTCATTGGAGAGAAGGCGGAAGGCCATGAGCATACAATTTGGTCAATTTGTTTTTTAGTCCTATGTGATGTACAGCCCCTTTCAAAAGTATTCATACCGCTGGACTTTTTCAACGTTTTGCCACGGTACGACCACAAACAAATATTTATTTTTATTTTTATTTTTCTGAAAGTTAAACACAAAGTAGCACACAATCGTGAAGTGAAACAAAGCGGGTGTCTTATTTCAAACTTGTGTTACAACTAAAAATCTGAAAAGTAGGGTGTGCAAAAGTATTCAGACCCCTTTTCCTTCGGTGTAAGCCAAAGTTGTCTTCAGAGGTTGCCTGTTGATGTCTTACCTGTTGCCCTAGTGACAAAATGTAATGTGTAATGTGTTTGCATGGCCAGTTTTTACACACTGGCAGTTTTCTGAATAGAACTAAATTCTTGTGATTTTGTCCAAAAAATGACTTTTCCTTTGAAGTGTTATAACAAAGTCATTTATGAATAAAATGTATTTTTCAATTTCAACCACTCAAAATGTTCAGTTTTACTTGTAAAAAACAAAAAACAAAAAACCTGTATTCGCACTTCAAAATGTTTGCTTTGTTCTTGTTTAAAACTGATGCAAAACTAATGTTTATGTACAGCACTTTGTATACAGCAACGCCTGTTCTTAAAGCGCTTTATAAATAAAGTTGAGTTGAGTTGAGACCTATCTATACATATATAGTATTCATTTATTTATTTATTTATTTATTCATTTATTTATATTTAACGCCCTTATGGACAAATAATAGCAGTATTATTCTAATAGCAAGCCTAACTATGCTGTACATATATAGAAAATAAAAGTCTAATTTGAATACAGTGGAACCTCTACTTACGAACGTCTCTTCATACGAATTTTTTGAGTTACGAAACTCCTCAACGGGAAAATATTGCCTCTTGTTATGAAAGAAATTTCTTGACACGAAAGGTAAAAATACATTACCGAACGCAACATACTTACGGCTATGGCTATTTCCTATCATAGGTACCTATGAGCGTAAATACTAGATCGGTGTTTGTGCATCGTTCTGGCATCCCATTGGCTCAGAGGAAACTATACCATAGGTATCTATGATCGTATACTAGATCGGTGTTTGTGCATGTTTCTGGCATCCCATTGGCTAAGAGGAACCTCTACCATAGGTATGAGCTTATACTAGATCCGTGTCTACAGTGGTATGAAAAAGTATCTGAACCTTTTGGAATTTCTCACATTTCTGCATAAAATCACCATCAAACGTGATCTGATCTTTGTCAAAATCACACAGATGAAACAACAGTGTCTGCTTTAACTACAACCACCCAAACATTTACAGGTTTTCATAATTTAATGAGGATAGCATGCAAACAATGACAGAAGGGGGAGGAATAAGTAACTGAACCCTCTGCCTAAGGATACTTAAAGAGCAATTGAAACCAATTTTTACCAAACAATTTAAGTCAGGTGTGTGCCCAATCACTGATGAGTGACTTAAAGCTGCCCTGCCCACTATAAAACACACACCTGGTCAGAATTGTCTTGATGAGAAGCATTGTCTGATGTGCACCATGACTCACTCAAAAGAGCTGTCGGAAGACCTGCAATCAAGAATTGTTGGTTTGTATAAAACTGGCAAAGTATACAAAACCATCTCTAAAAGTCTGGATGTTCATCAATCAACAGTCAGCGAAGTTGTGTACAAATGGAGAGAGTTTGGCACTGTTGCTTCCCTCCCAAGGAGTGGCCGCCCACCAAAGATGACGCCAAGAGTTCAGCGCAGACCACTCAGAGAGGTAAAAAAGAACCCTAGAGTGTCTGCTAAAGACTTACAGAAATCACTGGCACAGTCCAATATCGCTGTGCATGCATCAACTATATGTAAAACATTGGCCAAGAATGGTGTTCATGGGAGGACTCCACGGAGGAAGCCACTGCTGTCTAAAAAAAACATTGTTGCTCGTTTGATGTTCGCAAAAAGGCACTTGGACACTCCACAGAAGTTTTGGCAAAATATTTTGTGGACTGATGAAGCCAAAGTTGAATTGTTTGGGAGGAACACACAACGTCATGTGTGGAGGAAAAATGGAACAGCTCACCAACATCAACACCTCATCCCCACCGTGAAGCATGGTGGAGGGTGCATCATGGTTTGGGGCTGTTTTGCTTCCTCAGGGCCTGGACAACTTGCAATCATTCATGGAAAAATGAATTCAAAAGTTTATCAGGATGTTTTGCAGGAAAACCTGAGGCCGTCTGTCAGACAGTTGAAGCTAAAAAGAGGATGGATGCTGCAACAAGACAATGATCCAAAACACAGAAGCAAATCGACTTCAAAATGGTTTCAGAAGAACAAAATACACGTTCTGGAGTGGCCAAGTCAAAGTCCAGAACCCCATTGAGATGCTGTGGCATGACCTCAAGACAGCGATTCATGCCAGACATCCCAGGAATCTGACTGAACTACAGCAGTTTTGTAAAGAAGAATGGGCCAAGATCAGTCCTGATCGATGTGCCAGACTGATCTGCAGCTACAGGAAGCGTCCGGTTGAAGTTATTGCTGCCAAAGGGGGTCACAAAATATTAAATGTGATGGTTCAGTTACTTATTCTTCCCCCCTTCTGTCATTGTTTGCATGCTATCCTTGTTAAAATATGAAAACCTGTAAATGTTTGGGTGGTTTTAGTTAAAGCAGACACTGTTGTTTCATCTGTGTGATTTTGACAAAGATCAGATCACGTTTGATGGTGATTTTAGGCAGAAATGTGAGAAATTCCAAAAGGTTCAGATACTTTTTCATGCCACTGTATACAGCGTCCTCATCATTCATCCCGCGGCCCATGAGGTGTTCTGATAGTTTTTCGTAAATGTATGAACTAACGGCCAACGAATTTGTGCAAACATTCAAACATTTGGTGATTGATGAAGGCACAGTAAGTTTTTAATTGCGACGAGACGGGCCTTTTAAAAAAAAAAAAAAAAAAAAAAAGATGCCTCGCCATACCGGAAGTTTCCATGAAGTTTCAGAATTTGTTTAAAAGAATCGCCCAGAAAAAGTGTTCACCAGTCGGTCTTTTGCTCACTAAGATGATGTTTGCATTGGACATTAACGAAGGATTGTTTAAAAAAAAAAAAAAAAAAAAAAAAAAACAACAACCATGGATCAGTTCTTTACAAAACACCAGGCAAAAAAAAAAAAAAAAAAACTAGAGCTGCGAGCAGCTATAAAGGGCCCTCGCAACCCGGGCCACGCTGGGGTATTTGCACGTCGGGGTACTGGCAAGTTGGGGTACTGTTTCATAGGAAACAATCTAAATAGTAAACGTTTTTGCCATGCTTTGTGTTTGTAAAGTTTCATGGAAAGGCCAAAAATGATGCAAAATTAACAAAATAAAATCAAAATGGATTGGCACATAGCTATAGAATACTTTTTGTAGATATTAGGTTGATAGGTATGCCTCTCAATATTCACACATCGAGCTGAATCAAATAATCGGAAATACTTCATAAAAATGTCTAGAGGGCGCTATTAAGCCATTTATTACAAATTGCACAACAAATCTATAAAATATTCATTATCGTGAGAGGTCTGATCTGTGTGCAAAGTTTTGTGAGTTTTCGCCCATGTTTAGAATCTCAAAAAAAACATTTTTCTTCACAGACAATGCATCGCTACAGCAAAGGCGTGCGACAAAATAAAAATTTTCCAACTTTTCATCTTAAATAACTTAAGATGAAACACGCCAAAGAATGAAGACCATCTGATAAGTTTTGTAGGAAATATGACCCCTATTAAAAGGCCCCAAAAATGGCTACAAATACCAAAGTAAATCAAAATGGCAGACTTCCTGTTTGGTTCAGCATATGGCTTTAGAAACCTTTTTGTAAGTCTTAGGCTGATAGGTATCCCAATTTTTACAAATCTAGCTGAATTATATAATACAATACATTTGCAAAAGTTTCATAAAAATGTCTAGAGGGCGCTATTGAACCATTTATTGCAAATTGAACAAGAAAGTTTTTGCACATGTTTAGACCAAAAAAAAAGCAGCATTTTACTTGGCAAACAATACATCGCTATGACAACGGCGTGCGACAAAATAAATAACTTTTGATAACTTTGCATCTTAAACATCTTAAGATGAAGCACACCAAGTGTGAAGACAGTCGGATAAATTTTATAGGAGGAGTTTGTTAAAATATGACCCCTAAAAAAGGCCACACAAAATGGCTACAAATCCCAACGTAAATCAAAATGGCGGACTTCCTGTTTGGTTTAGCAGATGGTTCCAAGAGACTTTTTTTGTACATCGTGGGCTCTTATGTATGCCTCTAAATTATCATAGCTCTAGGTGAAACGCACAACCGGGAATGCTTCATTAGTTGTTTTTTTTTTAGCTCAAAATGTGATGCCCGGCCCCTGGGGGACTTCCTGTTGGGTTTAGCACATGGCACCAAGAGACTTTTTTTGTACATTGTGGGCTGTTACATATGCCTCCAAATTTTCGGAGCTCTAGCTGCTTCATACAACTGGGAATGCTTCATTAAGAAGGATTTTTTTTTCCTTTGCAAACTGTGCATGCCACGGCAACAGCGTACGACGAAATAAAAAGCTTTCAATAACTTTTCATCTTCAACATCTTAAGATGAAACACACCAACTTTGAAGATGATTGGATAAACTCTGGAGGAGGAGTTCGTTAAAATATGACCCCTAAAAAAGGCCACAAAAAATGGCTACAAATCCCATCGTAAATCAAAATGGTGGACTTCCTGTGTGGTTTAGCATATGGCTCCAAGAGACTTTTTTTGTACATTATGAGCTCTTATGTATGCCTGCAAATTATCATAGTGCTAGGTGAAACGTACAACCGGGAATGCTTTCTAAAGAGGAGTTTTTTAGCTCAAAATGTGATCCCCGGCCCCTGGAGGACTTCCTTTTGGGTTAAGCACAGGGCACCAAGAGACTTTTTTTGTAAATCTTGGGCTGTTACATATGTCTACAAATTTTCGTAGCTCTAGCTGCTTCGTAATGCTTCTTTAAGAAGGATTTTTTTCCTTTGCAAACAGTGCATGCCACGACAACAGCGTGCGACGAAATAAAAAGCTTTCAATAACTTTTCATCTTCAACATCTTAAGATGAATCACACAAGTTTGAAGAAGATCGGATAAACTCTGTAGGAGGAGTTCGTTAAAATAAGACCCCTATGAAATGGCCAAAAAAATGGCAACACGTTCCAAAGTAAATCAAAATGGTGGACCTTCTGTTAGGTTTAGCATATGGTTCAAAAAGAGTTTTTTTTAGGTCATAGTCTGTTACATATGTGTACCAATTTTCATAGCTCTAGATTAAACGTACAACCGGCAATGCTTCGTTAAGTAAGAATTTTTAAACTCTAATTTTGATGCCCCGGCCCCGTCATATAGTATGTCAAAAACCTTAGATTTTTTACCATGACGGTGTCCCAGGTGTTGAGATGGTACAGCCCAAGTTTGAAGTCAATCGGGTTAACCGTGTAGGAGAAGCGGGCAAAAGTATGACCCCTGTAAATGTGCAAAAATGGGCCAAAATTGGACATTCAAATGATCATACCTCACTTCCTGTCTATTTTAGGGTACACCTATCAAAGAGGTTTTTGTTCATCTGGATGTGCTACAGGTGCCACACAATTTTCGTAGCCGTAGGACAATCATAGCGGGACAGGGATCCCTTAAACCTATGTAGGTGGCGCTACAGAGCCATTTTTCTGTTATCATGTATGGCGACTAAAATATACAATTTTTCACCAGGCCCGATCTGCGTGTAAAGTTTGGTGAGTTTTCGTTCACATTTAGTGTCTCAAAAATACGATTGTTTGTGGAAAAGAATAATAACAAAGAAAAAGAAGAAGAAGAAGAATAACTAGAGCTGCGAGCAGCTATAAAGGGCCCTCGCAACCTGGGCCACGTTGGGGTATTTGCATGTCGGGGTACTGGCATGTTGGGGTACTGTTTCATAGGAAACCGTCTAAATTGTAAATGTTTTTGACATGCTTTGTGTTTGCAAAGTTTCATGGAAGGCCAAAAATGATGCACAATTAAAATCAAATCGAAATGGATTGGCACATGGCTATAGAATAATTTTTGGAGGTATTAGGCTGACAGGTATGCCTCCCAATATTCACACATCTGGCTGAACCATATAATCGGATATACTTCCTAAAAATATCTAGACAGCGCTATTGAGCCATTTATTAAAAATTGCACTAACTATAAATTATTCAGGTTGTTGAGAGATCTGATCTGTGTGCAAAGTTTTGTGAGTTTTTCCCCATGTTTAGACTCTCAAAAAAAAAAAATTATTTGCAAATAGTGCATCCCTACAGCAAAGGCGTGTGACAAAATAAAAAATTTCAATAACTTTTCATCTTAAATATCTTAAGATGAAACATGCCAAAGAATGAAGACGATGTGATAAGTTTTGCAGAAAATATGACCCCTATAAAAGGCCCCAAAAAGTGGCTACAAATACCAAAGTAAATCAAAATGGCAGACTTCCTGTTGGGTTTAGCACATGGCACCAACAGACTTTTTTCTTGTACATCGTGGGCTCTTATGTATGCCTCCAAATTATCATAGCTCTAGGTGAAACGTACAACCGGGAATGCGTCGTTAGAGGAGTTTTTTTTTAGCTCTAAATATGATGCCCGGCCCCTGGGGGACTTCCTGTTGGGTTTAGCACATGGCACCAAGAGACTTTTTTGTACATCGTGAGCTGTTACATATGTCTCCAAATTTCCGTAGCTCTAGCTGCTTCGTACAACTGGGAATGCTTCATTAAGAAGGATTTTTTTTTTTCCTTTGCCAACAATGAATGCCACGACAACAGCGTGCGACAAAATAAAAAGCTTTCAATAACTTCATCGTCAACATCTTAAGATGAATCACACAAAGTTTGAAGATGATCGGATAAACTCTGTAGGAGGAGTTCGTTAAAATAAGACCCCTATGAAATGGCCAAAAAAATGGCAACACGTTCCAAAGTAAATCAAAATGGCGGACTTCCTGTTGGGGTTAGCATATGTTTCAAAAAGAGTTTTTTGTACCTCGAGGGCTGTTACATATGTCTTCAAATTTTGGTAACCCTAGGTAAAACGTACAACCGGGAATGCTTCGTTAAATAGGAGTTTTTTTTAGCTCAAAATGTGATGCCCAGCCCCTGGGGGACTTCCTGTTGGGTTTAGCACATGGCACCAAGAGAAGCTTTTGTACATCTTGGGCTGTTACATATGTCTACAAATTTTCGTAGCTCTAGCTGTTTCGTACAACTGGGAATACTTCATTAAGAAGGATCTTTTTTCGTTTGCAAAAAGTGCATGCCACGGCAACAGCGTGCGACGAAATAAAAAGGTTTCAATAACTTTTCATCGTCAACATCTTAAGATGAATCTCACCAAGTTTGAAGATGATCGGATAAACTCTGTAGGAGGAGTTAGTTAAAATAAGAGCCCTATGAAATGGACCAAAAAATGGTCACACGTTCCAAAGTAAATCAATATGGCGGACTTCCTGTTAGGTTTAGCATATGGTTCAAAAAGAGTTTTTTGTACTTCGAGGGCTGTTACATATGTCCTCAAATTTTGGTAACTCTCGGTGAAACGCCGGGAATGCTTCATTAAGTAAGAATTTTGAAACTCTAAATTTGATGCCGCGCCTCCGTCATATAGTATGTCAAAAACTTTAGATTTTTTACCATAATGTCCCAGGTGTTGAGATGATACAGCCCAAGTTTGAAGTCAATCGGGTTAACCGTGTAGGAGAAGCGGGCAAAAGGATGACGCCTGTAAATGTGCAAAAATGGGCCAAAATTGGACATTTAAATGATCATACACATATCAAAGCGGTTTTTGTTCATCTGGATGTGCTACAGGTGCCACACAATTTTCGTAGC
The DNA here is from genome assembly GCF_051991245.1 of Festucalex cinctus. Taxonomy (NCBI): domain Eukaryota; kingdom Metazoa; phylum Chordata; class Actinopteri; order Syngnathiformes; family Syngnathidae; genus Festucalex; species Festucalex cinctus. The sequence goes on from NC_135413.1 coordinate 899,940, forward strand.
CGTAGGACAATCGTAGCGGGACAGGGATCCGTTTAACCTATGTAGGTGGCGCTACAGAGCCATTTTTCTGTTATATATGGTGACTTTAAAATACCAAATTTTTCGCCAGGCCTGACGTGTGTGTAAAGTTTGGTGAGTTTTCGTTCACGTTTAGTGTCTCAAAAATGCGATCGTTTGCGGAGAATAATAATAATAAGAAGAACTAGAGCTGCGAGCAGCTATAAAGGGCCCTCGCAACCCGGGCCACGTTGGGGTACTTGCACGTCGGGGTACTGGCACGTTGGGGTACTGTCAAATCGGACAAGGACCATCTAAAATGTTTTTGACAAGCTTTGTGAGTGCAAAAGGCCAAAGATGGTGTGCAATTCCCAAAATAAATTCAAAATGGCGGACTTCCTTTTAGGTTTAGCATACGGCTACAGAATACTTTTTGTAGGTCTTAAGCTAATAGGTATGCCTCCCAGTTTTCACAAATCTAGGTCAAGTCATCTTTAGTTGTGTATCGCTTGAATCATACATTTGGAAATGCTCCATAAAAATGCATAGAGGGCGCTATTGAGCACAACGTTGGGTTACTTGCACGTCAGGGTACTGGCACGTTGGGGTACTGTTACATGGAAAAAGGACCATTTAAAATGTTATTTTTTTCCATGCCTTGTCTGTGCAAAGTTTAATGAAAGAGGCCAAAAATGATGTATAATTCCCAAAATAAAATCAAAATAGTGGACTTCCTCTTTGGTTTGGCAAATGGCTACATAATACTTTTTTGTAGGTATTAGGCTGATAGGGGTCTGTCCTAATTTTCACAAATCTAGCAGAATCATACAATCGGAAATACTTCATAAAAATGTCTAGAGGGCGCTATTTATTGCAAATTGCACAATAAATCTCTAAAAATTCATGTTCATGACAAGTCTGATGTGTTTGCAAAGTTTCATGAGTTTTCACACATGTATAGATAAAAAAACAAAGCAGCACTTTACTTGGCAAACAATGCATCGCTATAGCAGCAGCGTGCGACAAAATAAAAAACTTTCGATAACTTTGCATCTTAAACATCTTAAGATGAAACACACCAAGTTTGAAGACAGTCGGATGAACTTTGTACGAGGAGTTCGTTAAAATATGACCCCTGAAAAAGGCCACAAAAAATGGCAACAAATCCCATCGTAAATCAAAATGGCAGACTTCCTGTTTGGTTTAGCACATGGTTCCAAGAGACTTTTTTGTACATCGTGGGCTCTTATGTATGCCTGCAAATTATCATCGCGCTAGGTGAAACGTACAACCGGGAATGCTTCGTTAAAGAGGAGTTTTCTAGCTCAAAATGTGATGCCCGGCACCTGGGGGACTTCCTGTTGGGTTTAGCACATGGCACCAAGAGACTTTTTTGTACATTGTGGGCTGTTACATATGTCTACAAATTTTTGTAGCTCTAGCTACTTCGTACAACTGGGAATGCTTCATTAAGAAGGATTTTTTTCCTTTGCAAAAAGTGCATGCCACGACAACAGCGTGCGACGAAATAAAGAGCTTTCAATAACTTTTCATCCTCAACATCTTAAGATGAGTCACACCAAGTTTGAAGATGATCGGATAAACTCTGTAGGAGGAGTTCGTTAAAATATGACCCCTATGAAATGGCCCAAAAAATGGCAACACATTCCAAAGTAAATCAAAATGGCGGACGTCCTGTTAGGTTTAGCATATGGTTCAAAAAGAGTTTTTTGTACCTCGAGGGCTGTTATATACCTCTACAAATTTTGGTAACTCTAGGTGAAACGTACAGCCGGGTATGCTTTGTTAAAGAGGAGTTTGTTAGCTCAAAATGTGATGCCCGGCCCCTGGGGGACTTCCTATTGGGTTTAGCACAGGGCACCAAGAGACTTTTTTGTACATCTTGGGCTGTTACATATGTCTACAAATTTTCGTAGCTCTCGCTGCTTCGTACAAATGGGAATGCTTCTTTAAGGATATTTTTTTTCCTTTGCAAACAGTGCATGCCATGACAACAGCGTGTGACGAAATACAAAGCTTTCAATAACTTTTCATCTTCAACATCTTAAGATGAATCACACCAAGTTTGAAGATGATCGGATAAACATTGTAGGAGGAGTTCGTTAAAATAAGACCCCAATGAAATGGCCAAAAAAATGGCAACACGTTCCAAAATAAATCAAAATGGCGGACTTCCTGTGAGGTTTAGCATATGGTTCAAAAAGAGTTTTTTGTAGGTCATAGCCTGTTACATATGTGTACCAATTTTCGTAGCTCTAGATTAAACGTACAACCGGCAATGCTTCGTGAAGTAAGAATTTTTAAACTCTAAATTTGATGCGTCGCCGCCGTCATATAGTATATCAAAAACTTTAGATTTTTTACAATGATGTTGTCCCAGGTGTTGAGATGGTCCATCCCAAGTTTGAAGTCAATCGGGTTAACCGTGTAGGAGAAGCGGGCAAAAGTATGACCCCTGTAAATGTGCAAAACTGGGCCAAAATTGGACATTCAGATGATCATACCTCACTTTCTGTCTATTTTAGGGTACACACATCAAAGAGGTTTTTGTTCATCTGGATGTGCTACGGGTGCCACACAATTTTCGTTGCCATAGGACAATCGTAGCGGGACAGGGATCCGTTTAACCTATGTAGGTGGCGCTATGGAGCCATTTTTCTGTTATCATGTATGGCGACTTTAAATTATCACATTTTTCGCCAGGCCTGATGTGCGTGTAAAGTTTGGTGAGTTTTCGTTCACGTTTAGCGTCTCAAAAATGCGATTGTTTGCGGAGAAGAATAATAATAAGAACTAGAGCTGCGAGCAGCTATAAAGGGCCCTCGCAACCCGGGCCACGTTGGGGTATTTGCACGTCGGGGTACTGGCATGTTGGGGTACTGTCAAATAGGAAACCATCTAAATTTTAAACGTTTTAGCCATGCTTTGTGTTTGTAAAGTTTCATGGAAAGGCCAAAAATGATGCACAATTAACAAAATAAAATCAAAATGGATTGGCACATGGCTATATAGAATACTTTTTGAATATATTAGGCATGCCTGCCAATATTCACACATCTAGCTGAATCATATAATCGGAAAGACTTCATAAAAATGTCTAGAGGGCGCTATTGAAGCATTTATTGCAAATTTAATAAGAAATATTCATGCTTATGACAAGCCTGATGTGTGTGTAAAGTTTCATGAGTTTTTGCACATGTTTAGACCCAAAAAAAAAAAGCAGCATTTTACTTGGCAAACAATGCATCGCCATGAAACGGCGTGGGACAAAATAAATAACTTTCGATAACTTTGTATCTTAAACATCTTAAGATGAAGCACACCAAGTTTGAAGACAGTCGGATAAATTTTGTAGGAGGAGTTCGTTAAAATATGACCCCTAAAAAAGGCCACAAAAAATGGCTACAAATCCCAACGTAAATCAAAATGGCGGACTTCCTGTTTGTTTTGGAAGATGGTTCCAAGAGACTATTTTGTACATCGTGGGCTCTTATGTATGCCTCTAAATTATCATAGCGCTAGGTGAAACGTACAACCGGGAATGCTTCGTTAAAGAGGAGTTTTTTACCTCAAAATGTGATGACCGGCCCTTACGGGACTTCCTGTTGGGTTTAGCACATAGCACCAAGAGACTTTTTTGTACATTGTGGGCTGTTAAATTTGTCTCCAAATTTTCGTAGCTCTCGCTGCTTCGTACAACTTTGAATGCTTCATTAAGAGGGAATTTTTTCCTTTGCAAACTGTGCATGCCACGGCAACAGCGTGCGCCGAAATAAAAAGCTTTCAATAACTTTTCATCTTCAACATTTTAAGATGAATCACACCAAGTTTGGAGATGATCGGATAAACTCTGTAGGAGGAGTTCGTTAAAATAAGACCCCTATGAAATGGCCCAAAAAATGGCAACACGTTCCAAAGTAAATCAAACTGGCGGACTTCCTGTTCGGTTTAGCATATGGTTCAAAAAGAGTTTTTTGTACCTTGAGGGCTGTTACATATGTCTTCAAATGTTGGTAACTCTAGGTGAAATGTACAGCCGGGAATGCTTCATTAAATAAGAATTTTGAAACACAAAATTTGATGCCTCGCCTCTGGCGGACTTCCTGTTAGGTTTAGCATATGGTTCAAAAAGAGTTTTTTGTAGATCATAGTCTGTTACATATGTGTACCAATTTTCGTGGCTCTCAATTAAACGTACCACGGCAATGCTTTGTTAAGTAAGAATTTTGAAACTGTAAATTTGATGCCCCGCCACCGTCATATAGTATGTCAAAAACTTTAGATTTTTTACCATGATGTTGTCCCAGGTCTTGAGATGGTACAGCCCAAGTTTGAAGTCAATCGGGTTAACCGTGTAGGAGAAGCGGGCAAAAGTATGACCCCTGTAAATGTGCAAAAATGGGCCAAAATTGGACATTCAAATACTCATACCTCACTTCCTGTCTATTTTAGGGTACACATATCAAAGAGGTTTTTGTTCATCTGGATGTGCTACAGGTGCCACACAATTTTCGTAGCCATAGGACAATCGTAGCGGGACAGGGATCCGTTAAACCTATGTAGGTGGCGCTACAGAGCCATTTTTCTGTTATCACGTATGGCGACTTTAAAATATCAAATTTTTCGCCAGGCCCGATCTCCGTGTAAAGTTTGGTGAGTTTTCGTTCATGTTTAGTGCCTCAAAAATGTGGTTGTTTGCGGAAAAGAATAATAACAAAGAAAAAGAAGAAGAAGAATAACTAGAGCTGCGAGCAGCTATAAAGGGCCCTCGCAACCCGGACCACGTTGGGGTACTTGCACGTCGGGGTACTGGCACGTTGGGGTACTGTCAAATAGGACAAGGACCATCTAAAATGTTTTTGACAAGCCTTGTATGTGCAAAGTTTAATCAAAACGCAAAATATGGTGTGCAATTCCCAAAATAAATTCAAAATGGCGGACTTCCTTTTAGGTTTAGCATACGGCTACAGAATACTTTTTGTAGGTCTTAAGCTAATAGGTATGCCTCCCAGTTTTCACAAATCTAGGTCAAGTCATCTTTAGTTGTGTATCGCTTGAATCATACAATTGGAAATGCTCCATAAAAATGCATAGAGGGCGCTATTGAGCACAACGTTGGGTTACTTGCACGTCAGGGTACTGGCACGTTGGGGTACTGTTACATGGAACAAGGACCATTTAAAATGTTAGTTTTTTCCATGCCTTGTCTGTGCAAAGTTTAATGAAAGAGGCCAAAAATGATGTATAATTCCCAAAATAAAATCAAAATAGCGGACTTCCTCTTTGGTTTGGCAAATGGCTACATAATACTTTTTTGTAGGTATTAGGCTGATAGGGGTCTGTCCTAATTTTCACAAATCTAGCAGAATCATACAATCGGAAATACTTCATAAAAATGTCTAGAGGGCGCTATTTATTGCAAATTGCACAATAAATCTCTAAAAATTCATGTTCATGACAAGTCTGATGTGTTTGCAAAGTTTCATAAGTTTTCACACATGTATAGATAAAAAAACAAAGCAGCACTTCACTTGGCAAACTGCATCGCTATAGCAGCAGCGTGCGACAAAATAAAAAACTTTTGATAACTTTGCATCTTAAACATCTTAAGATGAAACACACCAAGTTTGAAGACGGTCGGATGAACTTTGTACGAGGAGTTCGTTAAAATATGACAACTGAAAAAGGCCACAAAAAATGGCAACAAATCCCATCGTAAATCAAAATGGCAGACTTCCTGTTTGGTTTATCACATGGTTCCAAGAGACTTTTTTGTACATCGTGGGCTCTTATGTATGCCTGCAAATTATCATCGCGCTAGGTGAAACGTACAACCGGGAATGCTTCGTTAAAGAGGAGTTTTCTAGCTCAAAATGTGATGCCCGGCCCCTGGGGGACTTCCTGTTGGGTTTAGCACATGGCACCAAGAGACTTTTTTGTACACTGTGGGCTGTTACATATGTCTACAATTTTTTGTAGCTCTAGCTACTTCGTACAACTGGGAATGCTTCATTAAGAGGGATTTTTTTCCTTTGCAAAAAGTGCATGCCACGACAACAGCGTGCGACGAAATAAAGAGCTTTCAATAACTTTTCATCCTCAACATCTTAAGATGAGTCACACCAAGTTTGAAGATGATCGGATAAACTCTGTAGGAGGAGTTCGTTAAAATATGACCCCTATGAAATGGCCCAAAAAATGGCAACACATTCCAAAGTAAATAAAAATGGCGGACATCCTGTTAGGTTTAGCATATGGTTCAAAAAGAGTTTTTTGTACCTCGAGGGCTGTTATATACCTCTACAAATTTTGGTAACTCTAGGTGAAACGTACAGCCGGGTATGCTTTGTTAAAGAGGAGTTTTTTAGCTTAAAATGTGATGCCCGGCCCCTGGGGGACTTCCTGTTTGGTTTAGCACAGGGCACCAAGAGACTTTTTTGTACATCTTGGGCTGTTACATATGTCTACAAATTTTCGTAGCTCTAGCTGCTTCGTACAACTGGCAATGCTTCTTTAAGGATATTTTTTTTCCTTTGCAAACAGTGCATGCCATGACAACAGCGTGCGACGAAATACAAAGCTTTCAATAACTTTTCATCTTCAACATCTTAAGATGAATCACACCAAGTTTGAAGATGATCGGATAAACACTGTAGGAGGAGTTCGTTAAAATAAGACCCCAATGAAATGGCCAAAAAAATGGCAACACGTTCCAAAATAAATCAAAATGGCGGACTTCCTGTGAGGTTTAGCATATGGTTCAAAAAGAGTTTTTTGTAGGTCATAGCCTGTTACATATGTGTACAAATTTTCGTAGCTCTAGATTAAACGTACAACCGGCAATGCTTCATGAAGTAAGAATTTTTAAACTCTAAATTTGATGCGTCGCCGACGTCATATAGTATATCAAAAACTTTAGATTTTTTACAATGATGTTGTCCCAGGTGTTGAGATGGTCCATCCCAAGTTTGAAGTTAATCGGGTTAACCGTGTAGGAGAAGCGGGCAAAAGTATGACCCCTGTAAATGTGCAAAACTGGGCCAAAATTGGACAGTCAGATGATCATACCTCACTTTCTGTCTATTTTAGGGTACACACATCAAAGAGGTTTTTGTTCATCTGGATGTGCTACGGGTGCCACACAATTTTCGTCGCCATAGGACAATCGTAGCGGGACAGGGATCCGTTTAACCTATGTAGGTGGCGCTATGGAGCCATTTTTCTGTTATCATGTATGGCGACTTTAAAATATCAAATTTTTCGCCAGGCCTGATGTGCGTGTAAAGTTTGGTGAGTTTTCGTTCACGTTTAGCGTCTCAAAAATGCGATTGTTTGCGGAGAAGAATAATAATAAGAATAATAATAATAAGAATAATAATAAGAAGAATTCCTACAAAAACAATAGGGCCTCGCAGCGGCACCGCCGCCGCCGCTGCTCGGGCCCTAATAATAAGAATTCCTTCAGGAACAATAGGGACCTCGCAGCGGTCGCTGCTCGGGCCCTAATAATAATAACTAGAGCTGCGAGCAGCTATAAAGGGCCCTCGCAACCCGGGCCACGTTGGGGTATTTGCATGTCGGGGTACTGGCATATTGGGGTACTGTTTCATAGGAAACCGTCTAAATTGTAAATGTTTTAGACATGCTTTGTGTTTGCAAAGTTTCATGGAAGGCCAAAAATGATGCACAATTTAAAATCAAAATGGATTGGCACATGGGTATAGAATACTTTTTGGAGGTATTAGGCTGATAGGTATGCCTCCCAATATTCACACATCTAGCTGAACCATATAATCGGATATACTTCATAAAACTATCCAGACGACGCTATTGAGCCATTTATTACAAATTGCACAACAAATTATAAAATATTCATGTTCATGAGAGATCTGATCTGTGTGCAGTTTTGTGAGTTTTTCCCCGTGTTTAGACTCTCAAAAAAAAATTCTTTGCAAACAATGCATCCCTAAAGCAAAGGCATGTGACAAAATAAAAAATTTCAATAACTTTTCATCTTAAATATCTTAAGATGAAACATGCCAAAGAATGAAGACGATGTGATAAGTTTTGCAGAAAATATGACCCCTATAAAAGGCCCCAAAAAGTGGCTACAAATACCAAAGTAAATCAAAATGTCAGACTTCCTGTTTGGTTTAACATATGGTTCCAAGAGACCTTTTTTGTACATCGTGGGCTCTTATGTATGCCTCCAAATTATCAAGAAAAGAAGTTGGGTTTCGCACTTGACACCAAGAGACTTTTTTTAAACATCGTGGGCTGCTACATATGTCTACAAATTTTCGTAGAATACTTTTTGGAGGTATTAGGCTGATAGGTATGCCTCCCAATATTCACACATCTAGCTAAATCATATAAAAAACATTTTTCTTTGCAAACAATGCATCGCTACAGCAAAGGCGTGCAACAAAATAAAAACTTTCAATAACTTTTCATCTTAAATATCTTAAGATGAAACGCGCCAAAGAATATATGACGCCTATAAAAGGCCCCAAAAATGGCAACAAATACCAAAGTTAATCAAAATGGCAGACTTCCTGTTTGGTTTAGCATATGGCTTTAGAAACTTTTTTGTAATTCTTAGGCTGATCTCCCAATATTCACACATCTAGCTGAATCATATAAAAAACATTTTTCTTTTCAAACAATGCATCGCTACAGCAAAGGCGTGCGACAAAATAAAACATTTCAATAACTTTTCATCTTAAATATCTTAAGATGAAACGTACCAAAGAATATATGACGCCTATAAAAGGCCCCAAAAATGGCATCAAATACCAAAGTTAATCAAAATGGCAGACTTCCTGTTTGGTTTAGCATATGGATTTAGAAACTTTTTTGTAAGTCTTAGGCTGATAGGTATCCAAATTTTTTCACATCTAGCTGAATCATACATTTCCAAAAGCTTCATAAAAATGTCGAGATGTGATGCTATTGAGCCATTTATTGAAAACTGCAGAAAAACTCTCTAAAATGTTCATTTTTTATGGCAAGTTTGATGTGTGTGCAAAGTTTCATGAGTTTTCGCATGTTTAGAAAAAAAAAAAAAAAAAAGCAGCATTTTACTTGGCAAACAATGCACCGCTATGGCAACGGCGTGCGACAAAATAAAACACTTTCGATAACTTTGCATCTTAAACATCTTAAGATGAAGCACACCAAGTTTGAAGACAGTCGGATAAATTTTGTAGGAGGAGTTCGTTAAAGTATGACCCCTAAAAAAGGCCACAAAAAAATGGCTACAAATCCCAACGTAAATCAAAATGGCGGACTTCCTGTTTGGTTTAGCACATGGTTCCAAGAGACTTTTTTTGTACATCGTGGGCTCTTATGTATGCCTCTAAATTATCATAGCGCTAGGTGAAACGTACAACCGGGAATGCTTTGTTAAAGAGGAGTTTTTTTAGCTCAAAATGTGATGCCCAGCCCCTACGGGACTTCCTGTTGGGTTTAGCACATGGCACCAAGAGACTTTTTTTGTACATCGTGGGCTGTTACATTTGTCTCCAAATTTTAGTAGCTCTAGCTGCTTCGTACAACTGGGAATGCTTCATTAAGAAGGAATTTTTTCCTTTGCAAACTGTGCATGCCACGGCAACAGCGTGCGACAAAATAAAAAGCTTTCAATAACTTTTCATCTTCAACATCTTAAGATGAATCACACCAAGTTTGGAGATGATCGGATAAACTCTGTAGGAGGAGTTCGTTAAAATAAGACCCCTATGAAATGGCCCAAAAAATGGCAACACGTTCCAAAGTAAATCAAAATGGCGGACTTCCTGTTCGGTTTAGCATATGGTTCAAAAAGAGTTTTTTGTACCTTGAGGGCTGTTACATATGTCTTCAAATTTTGGTAATTCTAGGTGAAATGTACAGCCGGGAATGCTTCATTAAGTTAGAATTTTGAAACACAAAATTTGATGCCTCGTCTCTGGCGGACTTCCTGTTAGGTTTAGCATATGGCACCAACAGGCTTTTTTGTAGATCATAGTCTGTTACATATGTGTACCAATTTTCATAGCTCTAGGTTAAACGTACCACCGGCAATGCTTCGTTAAGTAAGAATTTTGAAACTGTAAATTTGATGCCCCGCCACCGTCATATAGTATGTCAAAAACTTTTGATTTTTTTACCATGATGTTGTCCCAGGTGTTGAGATGGTACAGCCCAAGTTTGAAGTCAATCTGGTTAACCGTGTAGGAGAAGCGGGCAAAAGTATGACCCCTGTAAATGTGCAAAAATTGGCAAAAATTGGACATTTAAATACTCATACCTCACTTTCTGTCTACTTTAGGGTACACACTTCAAAGAGGTTTTTGTTCATTGGGATGTGCTACAGGTGCCACACAATTTTCATAGCCGTAGGACAATCGTAGCGGGACAGGGATCCGTTTAACCTATGTAGGTGGCGCTACAGAGCCATTTTTCTGTTATCATGTATGGCGACTTTAAAATATCACATTTTTCGCCAGGCCCGATCTGCGTGTAAAGTTTGGTGAGTTTTCGTTCATGTTTAGTGCCTCAAAAATGTGGTTGTTTGCGGAAAAGAATAATAACAAAGAAGAAAAAGAAGAAGAAGAATAATAATAATAAGAATTCCTTCAGGAACAATAGGGACCTCGCAGCGGTCGCTGCTCGGGCCCTAATAAGAAGAATTCCTACAAAAACAATAGGGCCTCGCAGCGGCACCGCCGCCGCCGCTGCTCGGGCCCTAACTAGAGCTGCGAGGAGCTATAAAGGGCCCTCGCAACCTGGGCCACGTTGGGGTATTTGCATGTCGGGGTACCGGCATGTTGGGGTACTGTTTCATAGGAAACCCTCTAAATTGTAAATGTTTTTGACATGCTTTGTGTTTGCAAAGTTTCATGGAAGGCCAAAAATGATGCACAATTAAAATAAAATCAAAATGGTTTGGCACATGGCTATAGAATAATTTTTGGAGGTATTAGGCTGATAGGTATGCCTCCCAATATTCACACATCTAGCTGAACCATATAATCGGATATACTTCATAAAAATATATAGACGGCGCTATTGAGCCATTTATTACAAATTGCACAACAAATTATAAAATATTCATGTTCGTGAGAGATCTGATCTGTGTGCAAAATTTTGTGAGTTTTTGCCCATGTTTATTTAGACTCTCAAAAAAAAGATTTCTTTGCATACAATGCATCTACAGCAAAGGCGTGTGACAAAATAAAAAAATTCAATAACTTTTAAACTAAAATATCTTAAGATGAAACATGCCAAAGAATGAAGACGATGTGATAAGTTTTGCAGAAAATATGACCCCTATATAAGGCCCCAAAAAGTGGCTACAAATACCAAAGTAAATCAAAATGTCAGACTTCCTGTTTGGTTTAGTATATGGTTCCAAGAGACTTTTTTGTACATCGTGGGCTCTTATGTATGCCTCCAAATTATCATAGCACTAGGTGAAACGTACAACCGTGAATGCTTCGTTAAAGAGGAGATGTTTTTTTTTTAGCACAAAATGTGATGCCCGGCCCCTACGGGACTTCCTGTTGGGTTTAGCACATGGCACCAAGAGACTTTTTTGTACATCGTGGGCTGTTACATATGTCTCCAAATTTTCGTAGCTCTAGCTGCTTCGTACAACTGGGAATGCTTCATTAAGAAGGAATTTTTTCCTTTGCAAACTGTGCATGCCACGGCAACAGCGTGCGACGAAATAAAAAGCTTTCAATAACTTTTCATCTTCAACATCTTAAGATGAATCACACCAAGTTTGGAGATGATCGGATAAACTCTGTAGGAGGAGTTCGTTAAAATAAGACCCCTTTGAAATGGCCCAAAAAATGGCAACACGTTCCAAAGTAAATCAAAATTGCGGACTTCCTGTTCGGTTTAGCATATGGTTCAAAAAGAGTTTTTTGTACCTTGAGGGCTGTTACATATGTCTTCAAATTTTGGTAATTCTAGGTGAAATGTACAGCCGGGAATGCTTCATTAAGTTAGAATTTTGAAACACAAAATTTGATGCCTCGCCTCTGGCGGACTTCCTGTTAGGTTTAGCATATGGCACCAACAGGCTTTTTTGTAGATCATAGTCTGTTACATATGTGTACCAATTTTCATAGCTCTAGGTTAAACGTACCACCGGCAATGCTTCGTTAAGTAAGAATTTTGAAACTGTAAATTTGATGCCCCGCCACTGTCATATAGTATGTCAAAAACTTTAGATTTTTTACCATGGTGTTGTCCCAGGTCTTGAGATGGTACATCCCAAGTTTGAAGTCAATCGGATTAACCGTGTAGGAGAAGCAGGCAAAAGTATGACCCCTGTAAATGTGCAAAAATTGGCCAAAATTGGACATTTAAATACTCATATCTCACTTCCTGTCTATTTTAGGGTACACAGATCAAAGAGGTTTTTGTTCATCTGGATAAGCTACAGGTGCCACACAATTTTCATAGCCGTAGGACAATCGTAGCGGGACAGGGATCCGTTTAAGCTATGTAGGTGGCGCTACAGAGCCATTTTTCTGTTATCATGTATGGCGACTTTAAAATATCAAATTTTTCGCCAGGCCCGATCTGCGTGTAAAGTTTGGTGAGTTTTCGTTCACGTTTAGTGTCTCAAAAATGTGATTGTTTGCGGAAAAGAATAATAACAAATAAAAAGAAGAAGAATAATAAGAATTCCTTCAGGAACAATAGGGACCTCGCAGCGGTCGCTGCTCGGGCCCTAACTAGAGCTGCGAGCAGCTATAAAGGGCCCTCGCAACCTGGGCCACGTTGGGGTACTTGCACGTCGGGGTACTGGCATGTTGGGGTACTGTCAAATAGGACAAGGACCATCTAAAATGTTTTTGACAAACCTTGTTTGTACAAAGTTTTATCAAAAGGCCAAAGATGGTGAGCAATTCCCAAAATAAATTCAAAATGGCGGACTTCCTTTTAGGTTTAGCATACGGCTACAGAATACTTTTTGTAGGTCTTAGGCTAATAGGTATGCCTCCCAGTTTTCACAAATCTAGGTCAAGTCATTAGTTATATAGCGCTTGAATCATACAATCGGAAATGCTCCGTAAAAATGTCTAGAGGGCGCGATTTATTGCAAATTGCACAAGAAATCTCTAAAAATTCATGGTCATTACAAGTCTGATGTGTGTGCAAAGTTTCATGAGTTTTCACACGTATAGACAAAAAAAAAAAAAGCAGCACTTTACTTGGCAAACAATGCATCGCCATGGCAACAGCGTGCGACAATAAAAAACTTTCGATAACTTTGCATCTTAAACATCTTAAGATGAAAGACACCAAGTTTGAAGACGGTCGGATGAATTTTGTAGGAGTTCATTAAAATATTACCCCTAAAAAAGGCCACAAAAAATGGCTACAAATCCCAACGTAAATCAAAATGGCAGACTTCCTCTTTGGTTTAGCACATGGCACTCAAATACTTTTTTTGTACATTGTGGGCTGTTAAATATGTCTCCAAATTTTCGTAGCTCTAGCTGCTTCGTACAAGTGGGAATGCTTCATTAAGAAGGATTTTTTTCCTTTGCAAACAGTGCATGCCACGACAACAGCGTGCAACGAAATAAAAAGCTTTCAATAACTTTTCATCTTCAACATCTGAAGATGAATCACACCAAGTTTGAAGATGATCGGATAAACTCTGAAGGAGGGGTTCGTTAAAATAAGACCCCTATGAAATGGCCCAAAAAATGGCAATGCGTTCCAAAGTAAATCAAAATGGCGGACTTCCTGTTAGGTTTAGCAAATGGTTCAAAAAGAGTTTTTTTTACCTCGATGGCTGTTACATACCTCTTCAAATTTTGGTAACTCTCGGTAAAACGTACAGCCGGGCATGCTTTGTTAAAGAGGAGTTTTTTAGCTCAAAATGTGATGCCCGGGCCCTGGGGGACTTCCTGTTGGGTTTAGAACAGGGCACCAAGAGACTTTTTTGTCCATCTTGGGCTGTTACATATGTCTACAAATTTTCGTAGCTCTAGCTGCTTCGTACAACTGGGAATGCTTCATTAAGAAGGATTTTCTTCCTTTGCAAAAAGTGCATGCCACGACAACAGCGTGCGACGAAATGAAAAGCTTTCAATAACTTTTCATCTTCAACATCTTAAGATGAATCACACCAAGTTTGAAGATGATCGGATAAACAGTGTAGGAGGAGTTCGTTAAAATAAGACCCCTATGAAATGGCCAAAAAAAATGGCAACACGTTCCAAAGTAAATCAAAATGGTGGACTTCCTGTTAGGTTTAGCACATGGTTCAAAAAGAGTTTTTTGTACCTTGAGGGCTGTTACATATGTCTTCAAATTTTGGTAACTCTAGGTGAAACGTACAGCCGGGAATGCTTCTTTAAGTAAGAATTTTGAAACGCAAAATTTGATGCCCCGCCTCTGGCGGACTTCCTGTTGGGTTTAGCATATGGCACCAACAGACTTTTTTTGTAGATCATAGTCTGTTACATATGTGTACCAATTTTCGTAGCTCTAGAATAAACGTATAACCGGCAATACTACGTTTAGTAAGAGTTTTGAAACTCTAAATTTGATGCCTCACCCCCGTCATATAGGAGGTCAAAATTTTTTGATTTTGTACCATGATGTTGTCCCAGGTGTTGAGATGGTACAGCCCAAGTTTGAAGTCCATCGGGTTAACCGTGTAGGAGAAGCGGGCAATAGTAGGATCCATGTAAATGTGCAAAACTGGGCCAAAATTGGACATTCAGATGATCATACCTCACTTTCTGTCTATTTTAGGGTACACACATCAAAGAGGTTTTGTTCATCGGGATGTGCTACAGGTGCCACACAATTTTCATAGCCGTCGGACAATCGTAGCGGGACAGGGATCCGTTTAACCTATGTGGGTGGCGCTATGGAGCCATTTTTCTGTTATCACCTATGGCGACTTTAAAATTTTTCGCCAGGCCTGACGTGTGTGTAAAGTTTGGTGAGTTTTCGTTCACGTTTAGTGTCTCAAAAATGTGATTGTTTGCGGAAAAGAATAATAAAGAAAAAGAAGAATAACTAGAGCTGCGAGCAACTATGAAGGGCCCTCGCAACCCGGGACACGTTGCGGTACCTGCACGTCGGGGTACTGGCACGTTGGGGTACTGTCAAATAGGACAAGAACCATCTAAAATGTTTTTGACAAGACTTGTGTGTGCAAAGTTTAATCAAAACGCAAAATATGGTGTGCAATTCCCAAAATAAATTCAAAATGGCGGACTTCCTTTTAGGTTTAGCATACGGCTACAGAATACTTTTTGTAGGTCTTAGACTAATAGGTATGCCTCTGAGTTTTTTCAAATCTAGGTCAAGTCAAGTCATCTTTAGTTATTTCGCGCTTGAATCATCCAATCGGAAATGCTCCATAAAATGTATAGAGGGCGCGATTTATTTCAAATTGCAAAAGAAATCTCTAAAAATTCATGTTCATGAAAAGTCTGATGTGTGTGCAAAGTTTCATGAGTTTTCACACATGTATAGACCAAAAAAATAAGCAGCACTTTACTTGGCAAACAATGCATCGCTATGGCAACAGCATGTGACAAAATAAAAAACTTTCGATAACTTTGCATCTTAAACATCTTAAGATGAAACACAAAGTGCATGCCACGACAACAGCGTGAGACGAAATAAAAAGCTTTCAATAACTTTTCATCTTCAACATCTTAAGATGAGTCACACCAAGTTTGAAGATGATCGGATAAACTCTGTAGCAGGAGTTCGTTAAAATAAGACCCCTACGGAAATGGCCCAAAAAATGGCAACATGTTCAAAATGGCGGACTTCCTGTTAGGTTTAACACATGGTTCATAAAGAGTTTTTTGTACCTTTAGGGCTGTTACATATGTCTTCAAATTTTGGTCACTCTCAGTGAAACTTACAGCCGGGAATGCTTCATTAAGTAAGAATTTTGAAACAACAAATTTGATGCCCTGCTTCTGGCGGACTTCCTCTTAGGTTTAGCATATGGCACCAAAAGACTTTTTCGTAGGTCGTAGTCTGTTACATATGTGTACCAATTTTCGTAGCTCTAGAATAAACGTACAACCAGCAATGCTTTGTTAAGGAAGAGTATTGAAACTCTAAATTTGATGCCTCGTCCCCGTCATATAGTATGTCAAAAACATTTGATTTTTTACCATGATGTTGTCCCAGGTGTTGAGATGGTACAGCCCAAGTTTGAAGTCAATCGGGTTAACAGTGTAGGAGAAGCGGGCAATAGTATGATCCATGTAAATGTGCAAAACTGGGCCAAAATTGGACATTCAGATGATCATACCTCACTTTCTGTCTATTTTAGGGTACACACATCCAAGAGGTTTTTGTTCATTGGGATGTGCTACAGGTGCCACACAACTTTCATAGCCGTCGGACAATCGTAGCGGGACAGGGATCCGTTTAACCTATGTAGGGGGCGCTAAGGAGCCATTTTTCTTTTGTCATGTATGGCGACTTTAAAATAGCAAATTTTTCGCCAGGCCTGATGTGTGTGTAAAGTTTGGTGAGTTTTCAGTCACGTTTAGTGTCTCAAAAATGTGATCGTTTGCGGAGAATAATAATAAGAAGAACTAGAGCTGCGAGCAGCTATAAAGGGCCCTCGCAACCCGGGCCACGTTGGGGTATTTGCACGTCGGGGTACTGGCATGTTGGGGTACTGTCAAATAGGAAACCTAATCTAAATTGTAAACGTTTTTGCCATGCTTTGTGTTTTTAAAGTTTCATGGAAAGGCCAAAAACGATGCACAATTAACAAAATAAAATCAAAATGGATTGGCACATGGCTATATAGAATACTTTTTGAATATATTCGGCATGCCTGCCAATATTCACACATCTAGCTGAATCATATAATCGGAAAGACTTCATAAAAATGTCTAGAGGGCGCTATTGAGCCATTTATTACAAATTGCACAACAAATCTCTAAATAAAATATTCATGTTCCAGACAGGTCTGGTGTGTGTGCAAAGTTTTGTGAGTTTTCACCCATATTTAGACTCTCAAAAAAGCATTTTTCTTCACAAACAATGCATGGCTACAGCAAAGGCGTGTGACAAAATAAAAAAAATTCAATAACTTTTCATCTTAAATATCTTAAGATGAAACACGCCAAAGAATGAAGACGATCTGATAAGTTCTGTTGAAAATATGACCCCTATAAAAGGCCCCAAAAAATGGCTACAAATACCAAAGTAAATCAAAATGGCAGACTTCCTTTTTGATTCAGCATATGGCTTTAGAAACCTTTTTGTAAGTCTTAGGCTGATAGGTATCCCAATTTTTACAAATCTAGCTGAATCATCTGCGATTGGTTGGCAACCAGTCCAGGGTGTCCCCCGCCTACTGCCCAGAGCCAGCTGAGATAGGCGCCAGCAGCCCCCGCGACCCTTGTGAGGAATAAGCGGTCAAGAAAATGGATGGATGGATAGCTGAATCATAAAACACAAAACATTTGCAAAAGCTTCATAAAAATGTCTAGAGGGCGCTATTGAACCATTTATTGCAAATTGAATAAGAAATCTCTAAAATATTCATGCTGATGACAAGCCTGATGTGTGTGTAAAGTTTCATGAGTTTTTGCACATGTTTAGACCCCCCAAAAAAAGCAGCATTTTACTTGGCAAACAATGCATCGCCATGACAACGGCGTGCGACAAAATAAATAACTTTCGATAACTTTGCACCTTAAACATCTTAAGATGAAGCACACCAAGTTTAAAGACAGTCGGATAAATTTTGTAGGAGGAGTTCGTTAAAATATGACCCCTAAAAAAGGCCACAAAAAATGGCTACAAATCCCAACGTGAATCAAAATGGTGGACTTCCTGATTGGTTTAGCATATGGCTCCAAGAGACTTTTTTGTACATCCTGAGCTCTTATGTTTGCCTGCAAATTAGCATAGCTTTAGGTGAAACGTACAACCGGGAATGCTTTGTCTGTTTAATCAAAACGCAAAATATGGTGTGCAATTCCAATGCATTGCTATGGCAACAGCGTGTGACAAAATAAAAAACTTTCGATTACTTTGCATCTTAAACATCTTAAGATGAAACATACCAAGTGTGAAGACAGTTGGATAAATTTTGTAGGAGGGGTTCGTTAAAATATGACCCCTGAAAAAGGCCACAAAAAATGGCAACAAATCCCATCATAAATCAAAATGGCGGACTTCCTGTTTGGTTTAGCACATGGTTCCAAGAGACTTTTTTGTACATCGTGGGCTCTTATGTATGCCTGGAAATTATCATAGCGCTAGGTGAAACGTACAACCGGGAATGCTTCGTTAAAGAGGATTTTTTTTAGCTCAAAATGTGATGCCCGGCCCCTGGGGGACTTCCTGTTGCGTTTAGCACATGGCACCAAGAGACATTTTTGTACATCCTGGGCTGTTACATATGTCTACAATTTTTCGTCGCTCTAGCTGCTTCGTACAACTGGGAATGCTTCATTAAGAAGGATTTTTTTCCTTTGCAAAAAGTGCATGCCACGATAACAGCGTGTGACGAAATAAAAAACTTTCAATAACTTTTCATCTTCAACATCTTAAGATGAATCACACCAAGTTTGAAGATGATCGGATAAACACTGTAGGAGGAGTTCGTTAAAATAAGGCCCCAATGAAATGGCCAAAAAAATGGCAACACGTTCCAAAATAAATCAAAATGGTGGACTTCCTGTTAGGTTTAGCATATGGTTCAAAAAGAGTTTTTTGTAGGTCATAGTCTGTTACATATGTGTACCAATTTTCGTAGCTCTAGATTAAACGTACAACCGGCAATGCCTCGTGAAGTAAGAATTTTTAAACTCTAAATTTGATGCGCCGCCGCCGTCATATAGTATATCAAAATCTTTTCATTTTTCACAATGATGTTGTCCCAGGTGTTGAGATGGTACATCCCAAGTTTGAAGTCAATCGGGTTAACCGTGTAGGAGAAGCGGGCAAAGGTATGACCCCTGTAAATGTGCAAAAATTGGCAAAAATTGGACATTTAAATACTCATACCTCACTTTCTGTCTATTTTAGGGTACATACTTCAAAGAGGTTTTTGTTCATTGGGATGTGCTACAGGTGCCACACAATTTTCATAGCCGTCGGACAATCGTAGCGGGACAGGGATCCGTTTAACCTATGTAGGGGGCGCTAAGGAGCCATTTTTCTGTTATCATGTATGGCGACTTTAAAATATCAAATTTTTCGCCAGGCCTGATGTGCGTGTAAAGTTTGGTGAGTTTTCGGTCACGTTTAGTGTCTCAAAAATGCGATTGTTTGCGGAGAAGAATAATAAGAATAATAAGAACAAGAAGAATTCCTACAAAAACAATAGGGCCTCGCAGCTACACCGCCGCCGCCGCTGCTCGGGCCCTAATAATAATAAGAATTCCTTCAGGAACAATAGGGACCTCGCAGCGGTCGCTGCTCGGGCCCTAACTAGAGCTGCGAGCAGCTATAAAGGGCCCTCGCAACCCGGGCCACGTTGGGGTATTTGCACGTCGGGGTACTGGCATGTTGGGGTACTGTCAAATAGGAAACCATCTAAATTGTAAACGTTTTTGCCATGCTTTGTGTTTTTAAAGTTTCATGGAAAGGCCAAAAACGATGCACAATTAACAAAATAAAATCAAAATGGATTGGCACATGGCTATATAGAATACTTTTTGAATATATTCGGCATGCCTGCCAATATTCACACATCTAGCTGAATCATATAATCGGAAAGACTTCATAAAAATGTCTAGAGGGCGCTATTGAGCCATTTATTACAAATTGCACAACAAATCTCTAAATAAAATATTCATGTTCCAGACAGGTCTGGTGTGTGTGCAAAGTTTTGTGAGTTTTCACCCATATTTAGACTCTCAAAAAAGCATTTTTCTTCACAAACAATGCATGGCTACAGCAAAGGAGTGTGACAAAATAAAAAAATTCAATAACTTTTCATCTTAAATATCTTAAGATGAAACACGCCAAAGAATGAAGACGATCTGATAAGTTCTGTTGAAAATATGACCCCTATAAAAGGCCCCAAAAAATGGCTACAAATACCAAAGTAAATCAAAATGGCAGACTTCCTTTTTGATTCAGCATATGGCTTTAGAAACCTTTTTGTAAGTCTTAGGCTGATAGGTATCCCAATTTTTACAAATCTAGCTGAATCATAAAACACAAAACATTTGCAAAAGCTTCATAAAAATGTCTAGAGGGCGCTATTGAACCATTTATTGCAAATTGAATAAGAAATCTCTAAAATATTCATGCTGATGACAAGCCTGATGTGTGTGTAAAGTTTCATGAGTTTTTGCACATGTTTAGACCAAAACAAAAAAGCAGCATTTTACTTGGCAAACAATGCATCGCCATGACAACGGCGTGCGACAAAATAAATAACTTTCGATAACTTTGCATCTTAAACATCTTAAGATGAAGCACACCAAGTTTAAAGACAGTCGGATGAATTTTGTAGGAGGAGTTCGTTAAAATATGACCCCTAAAAAAGGCCACAAAAAATGGCTACAAATCCCAACGTAAATCAAAATGGTGGACTTCCTGATTGGTTTAGCATATGGCTCCAAGAGACTTTTTTTTTGTACATCCTGAGCTCTTATGTTTGCCTGCAAATTATCATAGCTTTAGGTGAAACGTACAACCGGGAATGCTTTGTCTGTTTAATCAAAACGCAAAATATGGTGTTCAATTCGATGCATTGCTATGTCAACAGTGTGTGACAAAATAAAAAACTTTCGATTACTTTGCATCTTAAACATCTCAAGATGAAACATACCAAGTTTGAAGACAGTCGGATAAATTTTGTAGGAGGGGTTCGTTAAAATATGACCCCTGAAAAAGGCCACAAAAAATGGCAACAAATCCCATCATAAATCAAAATGGCGGACTTCCTGTTTGGTTTAGCACATGGTTCCAAGAGACTTTTTTGTACATCGTGGGCTCTTATGTATGCCTGCAAATTATCATAGCGCTAGGTGAAACGTACAACCGAGAATGCTTTGTTAAAGAGGAGTTTTTTTAGCTCAAAATGTGATGCCCGGCCCCTGGGGGACTTCCTGTTGCGTTTAGCACATGGCACCAAGAGACATTTTTGTACATCCTGGGCTGTTACATATGTCTACAATTTTTCGTCGCTCTAGCTGCTTCGTACAACTGGGAATGCTTCATTAAGAAGGATTTTTTTCCTTTGCAAAAAGTGCATGCCACGATAACAGCGTGTGACGAAATAAAAAACTTTCAATAACTTTTCATTTTCAACATCTTAAGATGAATCACACCAAGTTTGAAGATGATCGGATAAACTCTGTAGGAGGAGTTTGTTAAAATATGACCCCTATGAAATGGCCAAAAAAAATGGCAACACATTCCAAAGTAAATCAAAATGGCGGACGTCCTGTTAGGTTTAGCATATGGTTCAAAAAGAGTTTTTTGTACCTCGAGGGCTGTTATATACCTCTACAAATTTTGGTAACTCTAGGTGAAACGTACAGCCGGGTATGCTTTGTTAAAGAGGAGTTTTTTTTAGCTCAAAATGTGATGCCCGGCCCCTGGGGGACTTCCTGTTGGGTTTAGCACAGGGCACCAAGAGACTTTTTTGTACATCTTGGGCTGTTACATATGTCTACAAATTTTCGTAGCTCTAGCTGCTTCGTACAACTGGCAATGCTTCTTTAAGGATATTTTTTTTCCTTTGCAAACAGTGCATGCCATGACAACAGCGTGCGACGAAATACAAAGCTTTCAATAACTTTTCATCTTCAACATCTTAAGATGAATCACACCAAGTTTGAAGATGATCGGATAAACACTGTAGGAGGAGTTCGTTAAAATAAGGCCCCAATGAAATGGCCAAAAAAATGGCAACACGTTCCAAAATAAATCAAAATGGTGGACTTCCTGTTAGGTTTAGCATATGGTTCAAAAAGAGTTTTTTGTAGGTCATAGTCTGTTACATATGTGTACCAATTTTCGTAGCTCTAGATTAAACGTACAACCGGCAATGCCTCGTGAAGTAAGAATTTTTAAACTCTAAATTTGATGCGCCGCCGCCGTCATATAGTATATCAAAAACTTTTCATTTTTCACAATGATGTTGTCCCAGGTGTTGAGATGGTACATCCCAAGTTTGAAGTCAATCGGGTTAACCGTGTAGGAGAAGCGGGCAAAAGTATGACCCCTGTAAATGTGCAAAAATTGGCAAAAATTGGACATTTAAATACTCATACCTCACTTTCTGTCTATTTTAGGGTACACACTTCAAAGAGGTTTTTGTTAATTGGGATGTGCTACAGGTGCCACACAATTTTCATAGCCGTCGGACAATCGTAGCGGGACAGGGATCCGTTTAACCTATGTAGGGGGCGCTAAGGAGCCATTTTTCTGTTATCATGTATGGCGACTTTAAAATATCAAATTTTTGGCCAGGCCTGATGTGCGTGTAAAGTTTGGTGAGTTTTCGGTCACGTTTAGTGTCTCAAAAATGTGATCGTTTGCTTAGAATAATAATAATAACTAGAGCTGCGAGCAGCTATAAAGGGCCCTCGCAACCCGGGCCACGTTGGGGTACTTGCACGTCGGGGTACTGGCACGTTGGGGTACTGTCAAATAGGACAAGGACCATCTAAAATGTTTTTGACAAGCCTTGTGTGTGCAAAGTTTAATCAAAACGCAAAATATGGTGCGCAATTCCCAAAATAAATTCAAAATGGCGGACTTCCTTTTAGGTTTAGCATACGGCTACAGAATACTTTTTGTAGGTCTTAAGCTAATAGGTATGCCTCCCAGTTTTCACAAATCTAGGTCAAGTCATCTTTAGTTGTGTATCGCTTGAATCATACAATTGGAAATGCTCCATAAAAATGCATAGAGGGCGCTATTGAGCACAACGTTGGGTTACTTGCACGTCAGGGTACTGGCACGTTGGGGTACTGTTACATGGAACAAGGACCATTTAAAATGTTAGTTTTTTCCATGCCTTGTCTGTGCAAAGTTTAATGAAAGAGGCCAAAAATGATGTATAATTCCCAAAATAAAATCAAAATAGCGGACTTCCTCTTTGGTTTGGCAAAAGGCTACATAATACTTTTTTGTAGGTATTAGGCTGATAGGGGTCTGTCCTAATTTTCACAAATCTAGCAGAATCATACAATCGGAAATACTTCATAAAAATGTCTAGAGGGCGCTATTTATTGCAAATTGCACAATAAATCTCTAAAAATTCATGTTCATGACAAGTCTGATGTGTTTGCAAAGTTTCATGAGTTTTCACACATGTATAGATAAAAAGACAAAGCACCACTTCACTTGGCAAACAATGCATCGCTATAGCAGCAGCGTGCGACAAAATAAAAAACTTTCGATAACTTTGCATCTTAAACATCTTAAGATGAAACACACCAAGTTTGAAGACGGTCGGATGAACTTTGTACGAGGAGTTCGTTAAAATATGACCCCTGAAAAAGGCCACAAAAAATGGCAACAAATCCCATCGTAAATCAAAATGGCAGACTTCCTGTTTGGTTTAGCACATGGTTCCAAGAGACTTTTTTGTACATCGTGGGCTCTTATGTATGCCTTCAAATTATCATCGCGCTAAGTGAAACGTACAACCGGGAATGCTTCGTTAAAGATGAGTTTTCTAGCTCAAAATGTGATGCCCGGCCCCTGGGGGACTTCCTGTTGGGTTTAGCACATGGCAACAAGAGACTTTTTTGTACCTTGTGGGCTGTTACATATGTCTACAAATTTTTGCAGCTCTCGCTACTTCGTACAACTGCTTCATTAAGAAGGATTTTTTTCCTTTGCAAAAAGTGCATGCCACGACAACAGCGTGCGACGAAATAAAGAGCTTTCAATAACTTTTCATCCTCAACATCTTAAGATGAGTCACACCAAGTTTGAAGATGATCGGATAAACTCTGTAGGAGGAGTTCGTTAAAATATGACCCCTATGAAATGGCCCAAAAAATGGCAACACATTCCAAAGTAAATCAAAATGGCGGACGTCCTGTTAGGTTTAGCATATGGCACCAACAGGCTTTTTTGTAGGTCATAGTCTGTTACATATGTGTACCAATTTTCATAGCTCTAGGTTAAACGTACCACCGGCAATGCTTCGTTAAGTAAGAATTTTGAAACTGTAAATTTGATGCCCCGCCACCGTCATATAGTATGTCAAAAACTTTAGATTTTTTACCATGATGTTGTCCCAGGTCTTGAGATGGTACAGCCCAAGTTTGAAGTCAATCGGGTTAACCGTGTAGGAGAAGCGGGCAAAAGTATGACCCCTGTAAATGTGCAAAAATGGGCCAAAATTGGACATTCAAATACTCATACCTCACTTCCTGTCTATTTTAGGGTACACATATCAAAGAGGTTTTTGTTCATCTGGATGTGCTACAGGTGCCACACAATTTTCGTAGCCATAGGACAATCGTAGCGGGACAGGGATCCGTTAAACCTATGTAGGTGGCGCTACAGAGCCATTTTTCTGTTATCACGTATGGCGACTTTAAAATATCAAATTTTTCGCCAGGCCCGATCTCCGTGTAAAGTTTGGTGAGTTTTCGTTCATGTTTAGTGCCTCAAAAATGTGGTTGTTTGCGGAAAAGAATAATAACAAAGAAAAAGAAGAAGAAGAATAATAATAAAGGGCCCTCGCAACCCGGGCCACGTTGGGGTATTTGCACGTCGGGGTACTGGCATGTTGGGGTACTGTCAAATAGGAAACCATCTAAATTGTAAACGTTTTTGCCATGCTTTGTGTTTGTAAAGGTTCATGGAAAGGCCAAAAATGATGCACAATTAACAAAAAAAAAAAAAAAAAAAAAAAAAAAAAAATCAAAATGGATTGGCACATGGCTATATAGAATACTTTTTGAATATATTCGGCATGCCTGCCAATATTCACACATCTAGCTGAATCATATAAACGGAAAGACTTCATAAAAATGTCTAAAGGGCGCTATTGAGCCATTTATTACAATTGCACAACAAATATCTAAATAAAATATTCATGTTCCAGACAGGTCTGGTGTGTGTGCAAAGTTTTGTGTGTTTTCGCCCATATTTAGACTCTCAAAGAAGCATTTTTCTTCACAAACAATGCATGGCTAGAGCAAAGGCGTGTGACAAAATAAAAAAATTCAATAACTTTTCATCTTAAATATCTTAAGATGAAACACGGCAAAGAATGAAGACGATCTGATAAGTTCTGTTGAAAATATGACCCCTATAAAAGGCCCCAAAAAATGGCTACAAATACCAAAGTAAATCCAAATGGCAGACTTCCTGTTTGATTCAGCATATGGCTTTAGAAACCTTTTTGTAAGTCTTAGGCTGATAGGTATCCCAATTTTTACAAATCTAGCTGAATCATAAAATACAAAATATTTGCAAAAGCTTCATAAAAATGTCTAGAGGGCGCTATTGAACCATCCATCCATCCATCCATTTTCTTGACCGCTTATTCCTCACAAGGGTCGCGGGGGCTGCTGGCGCCTATCTCAGCGGGCTCTGGGCAGTAGGCGGGGGACACCCTGGACTGGTTGCCAACCAATCGCAGGGCACACAGAGACGAACAACCATCCACACTCACACGCACACCTAGGGACAATTCGGAGCGCCCAATTAACCTGCCATGCATGTCTTTGGAATGTGGGAGGAGACCGGACGCTATTGAACCATGTATTGCAAATTGAATAAGAAATCTCTAAAATATTCATGCTTATGACAAGCCTGATGTTTGTGTAAAGTTTCATGAGTTTTTGCACATGTTTAGACCAAAAAAAAAAGCATTATTTTACTTGGCAAACAATGCATCACCATGACAATGGCGTGCGACAAAATAAATAACTTTCGATAACTTTGCATCTTAAACATCTTAAGATGAAGCACACCAAGTTTAAAGACAGTCGGATAAATTTTGTAGGAGGAGTCCGTTAAAATATGACCCCGAAAAAAGGCCACAAAAAATGGCTACAAATCCCAACGTAAATCAAAATGGCGGACTTCCTGTTTGGTTTAGCAGATGGTTCCAAGAGACTTTTTTGTACATCGTGGGCTCTTATGTATGCCTCTAAATTATCATAGCGCTAGGTGAAACGTAAAACCGGGAATGCTTCGTTAAAGATTTTTTTTAGCTCAAAATGTGATGCCCGGCCCCTACGGGACTTCCTGTTGGGTTTAGCACATGGCACCAAGAGACTTTTTTGTACATCGTGGGCTGTTACATGTGTCTCCAAATTTTCGTAGCTCTAGCTGCTTCGTACAACTGGGAATGCTTCATTAAGAAGGAATTTTTTCCTTTGCAAACTGTGCATGCTACGGCAACAGCGTGCGACGAAATAAAAAGCTTTCAATAACTTTTCATCTTCAACATCTTAAGATGAATCACACAAAGTTTGGAGATGATCGGATAAACTCTGTAGGAGGAGTTCGTTAAAATAAGACCCCTATGAAATGGCCCAAAAAATGGCAACACGTTCCAAAGTAAATCAAAATGGCGGACTTCCTGTTCGGTTTAGCATATGGTTCAAAAAGAGTTTTTTGTACCTTGAGGGCTGTTACATATGTCTTAAAATTTTGGTGACTCTAGGTGAAATGTACAGCCGGGAATGCTTCATTAAGTAAGAATTTTGAAACACAAAATTTGATGCCTCGCCTCTGGCGGACTTCCTGTTAGGTTTAGCATATGGCACCAACAGGCTTTTTTGTAGATCATAGTCTGTTACATATGTGTACCAATTTTCGTAGCTCTAGATTAAACGTACCACCGGCAATGCTTCGTTAAGTAAGAATTTTGAAACTGTAAATTTGATGCCCCGCCACCGTCATATAGTATGTCAAAAACTTTAGATTTTTTTACCATGATGTTGTCCCAGGTGTTGAGATGGTACAGCCCAAGTTTGAAGTCAATCGGGTTAACCGTGTAGGAGAAGCGGGCAAAAGTATGACCCCTGTAAATGTGCAAAAATGGGCCAAAATTGGACATTCAAATACTCATACCTCACTTCCTGTCTATTTTAGGGTACACATATCAAAGAGGTTTTTGTTCATCTGGATGTGCTACAGGTGCCACACAATTTTCGTAGCCATAGGACAATCGTAGCGGGACAGGGATCCGTTTAACCTATGTAGGTGGCGCTACAGAGCCATTTTTCTGTTATCATGTATGGCGACTTTAAAATATCAAATTTTTCGCCAGACCCGATCTGCGTGTAAAGTTTGGTGAGTTTTCGTTCATGTTTAGTGCCTCAAAAATGTGGTTGTTTGCGGAAAAGAATAATAACAAAGAAAAAGAAGAAGAAGAAGAAGAAGAAGAATAATAACTAGAGCTGCGAGCAGCTATAAAGGGCCCTCGCAACCCGTGCCACGTTGGGGTATTTGCACGTCGTGGTACTGGCACGTTAGGGTACTGTTTCATAAGAAACCGTCTAAATTGTAAATGTTTTGCCATGCTTTTTGTGTTTGTTCACATTGCTATGGAATGCTTTGTCGAGGTATTCGGCTGATAGGTATGCCTCCCAATATTCACACATCTAGCTGAATCATATAAAAAAAAAAAATTCTTTGCAAACAATGCATCGCTACAGCAAAGGCGTGCCACGTTGGGGTACTTGCACGTCGGGGTACTGGCACGTTGGGGTACTGTCAAATAGGACAAGGACCATCTAAAATGTTTTTGACAAGCCTTGTGTGTGCAAAGTTTAATCAAAACGCAAAATATGGTGCGCAATTCCCAAAATAAATTCAAAATGGCGGACTTCCTTTTAGGTTTAGCATACGGCTACAGAATACTTTTTGTAGGTCTTAAGCTAATAGGTATGCCTCCCAGTTTTCACAAATCTAGGTCAAGTCATCTTTAGTTGTGTATCGCTTGAATCATACAATTGGAAATGCTCCATAAAAATGCATATAGGGCGCTATTGAGCACAACGTTGGGTTACTTGCACGTCAGGGTACTGGCACGTTGGGGTACTGTTACATGGAACAAGGACCATTTAAAATGTTAGTTTTTTCCATGCCTTGTCTGTGCAAAGTTTAATGAAGAAGGCCAAAAATTATGTATAATTCCCAAAATAAAATCAAAATAGCGGACTTCCTCTTTGGTTTGGCAAATGGCTACATAATACTTTTTTGTAGGTCTAGCATAATCATACAATCGGAAATGCTTCATAAAAAGGTCTAGAGGGCGCTATTTATTTCAAATTGCACAATAAATCTCTGAAAATTCATGTTCATGACAAGTCTGATGTGTTTGCAAAGTTCCATGAGTTTTCATGTGTATAAAAAAAAAAAAGCAGCACTTGACAAACAATGCATTGCTATGGCAACAGCGTGTTACAAAATAAAAAACTTTCGATTACTTTGCATCTTAAACATCTTAAGATGAAACACACCAAGTTTGAAGACAGTCGGATAAATTTTGTAGGAGGGGTTCGTTAAAATATGACCCCTGAAAGTTTTTCCTTGCCCGGTTGGAGGGTTAGATCAGGGGATGTCGCAACTTGTTTGTGGTTAAGTGCTACAGAAGTAAATGTGTCTTAACAACCTCATGATTGAATGTGTTTTCAATTCTCTAGGATGTGATTGGATTGTATCAATTAAATGTTCTTATAACTGATTCAGTGAGTAGTAAAAATAGTGTGTCAAGTATAATGACATGAAATATAAGGAATACAAAAAACAAAACAAGAACCCTCTAAATTACACATTTTGTTCCAGGCTTTATGTGCGTGCATAGTTTGAGTATACACCTAGGTTTAGGCCAGGAGTGTTCAAACCTTTTGCAAAGAGGGCCGGGTATGGTAAGGTGAGAATGTGTGGGGCCTAATCAACCATTTAGTTTAGCCTGACATAATTTTTTTACATGCATATGTAAATATATATATGTGGACAAATGTGTACATATGTCTACAAATTTTTGTAGCTCGAGCTGCTTCGTCCAACTGGGAACGCTGCATTAAGAAGGATTTTTTTTTCCTTTGCCAACAGTGCATGCCACGACAACAGCGTGCGACGAAATAAAAAGCTTTCAATAACTTTTCATCGTCAACATCTTAAGATGAATCACACCAAGTTTGAAGATGATCGGATAAACTCTGTAGGAGGAGTTCGTTAAAATAAGACCCCTATGAAATGGCCAAAAAAATGGCAACATGTTCCAAAGTAAATCAAAATGGCAGACTTCCTGTTAGGTTTAGCATATGGTTCAAAAAGAGTTTTTTGTACCTCGAGGGCTGTTACATATGTCTTCAAATTTTGGTCACTCTAGGTGAAACGTACAGCCGGAAATGCTTCATTAAGTAAAAATTTTGAAATGCAAAATTTGATGCCCTGCCTCTGGCGGACTTCCTGTTAGGTTTAGCATATGGCACCAACAGGCTTTTTTGTAGATCATAGTCTGTTACATATGTGTACCAATTTTCGTAGCTCTAGATTAAACGTATAACCGGCAATACTTCAGATGAAACATGCCAAAGAATGAAGACAATCTGATAAGTTTTGTAGAAAATATGAGGCCTATAAAAGGCCCCCAAAAAATGGCTACAAATAGCAAAGTAAATCAAAATGCCGGACTTCCTGTTTGGCTTAGCATATGGTTCTAAAAGACTTTTTTGTACATCGTGGGCTCTTATGTATGCCTCCAAATTATCATAGCGCTAGGTGAAAGGTACAACCGGGAATGCTTCGTTAAAGAGGAGTTTTTTAGCTCAAAAAGTGATGCCCGGCCCTTGCGGGACTTCCTGTTGGGTTTAGCACAAAGCAGCAAGAGACTTTTTTTGTACATCGTGGGCTGTTACATATGTCTACAAATTTTCGTAGCTCTAGCTGCTTCGTACAACTGAGAATTCTTCATTAAGAAGAATTTTTTTCCTTTGCAAACAAGTGCATGCCACGACAACAGCGTGCAGCGAAATAAAAAGCTTTCAATAACTTTTCATCTTCAACATCTTAAGATGAATCACACCAAGTTTGAAGATGATCGGATAAACTCTGTAAGAGGAGTTCGTTAAAATAGGACCCCTATGAAATGGCCAAAAAAATGGGAACACGTTCCAAAGTAAATCAAAATGGTGGACTTTCTGTTAGGTTTAGCATATGGTTCAAAAAGAGTTTTTTGTACCTTGAGGGCTGTTACATATGTCTTTAAATTTTGGTAACTCTAGGTGAAACGTACAGCCGGGAATGCTTCATTAAGTAAGAATTTTGAAACTCCAAATTTGATGCCCCGCCTCTGGCGGACTTCCTGTTGGGTTTAGCATATGGCACCAACAGACTTTTTTGTAGGTCATAGTCTGTTACATATGTGTACCAATTTTCGTAGCTCTAGGTTAAACATACAACCGGCAATACTACGTTTAGTAAGAGTTTTGAAACTCTAAATTTGATGCCCCACCGCCGTCATATAGTATGTCGAAAACTTTAGATTTTTTACCATGGTGTTGTCCCAGGTCTTGAGATGGTACATCCCAAGTTTGAAGTCAATTGGATTACCCGTGTAGGAGAAGCAGGCAAAAGTATGACCCCTGTAAATGTGCAAAAATTGGCCAAAATTGGACATTTAAATACTCATATCTCACTTCCTGTCTATTTTAGGGTACACACATCAAAGAGGTTTTTGTTCATCTGGATGTGCTACAGGTGCCACACAATTTTCATAGCCGTCGGACAATCGTAGCGGGCCAGGGATCTGTTTAACCTATGTAGGTGGCGCTATGGAGCCATTTTTCTGTTATCACCTATGGCGACTTTAAAATATCAAATTTTTCGCCAGGCCTGACGTGTGTGTAAAGTTTGGTGAGTTTTCGTTCACGTTTAGTGTCTCAAAAATGTGATTGTTTGCGGAAAAGAATAATAACAAATAAAAAGAAGAAGAATAATAAGAATTCCTTGAAAAACAATAGGGACCTCGCAGCGGTCGCTGCTCGGGCCCTAATAATAAGAATTCCTTCAGGAACAATAGGGACCTCGCAGCGGTCGCTGCTCGGGCCCTAATAATAATAATAACTAGAGCTGCGAGCAGCTATAAAGGGCCCTCGCAACCTGGGCCACGTTGGGGTACTTGCACGTCGGGGTACTGGCACGTTGGGGTACTGTCAAATCGGACAAGGACCATCTAAAATGTTTTTGACAAGCTTTGTGAGTGCAAAAGGCCAAAGATGGTGTGCAATTCCCAAAATAAATTCAAAATGGCGGACTTCCTTTTAGGTTTAGCATACGGCTACAGAATACTTTTTGTAGGTCTTAAGTTAATAGGTATGCCTCCCAGTTTTCACAAATCTAGGTCAAGTCATCTTTAGTTGTGTATCGCTTGAATCATACAATTGGAAATGCTCCATAAAAATGCATAGAGGGCGCTATTGAGCACAACGTTGGGTTACTTGCACGTCAGGGTACTGGCACGTTGGGGTACTGTTACATGGAACAAGGACCATTTAAAATATTAGTTTTTTCCATGCCTTGTCTGTGCAAAGTTTAATGAAAGAGGCCAAAAATGATGTATAATTCCCAAAATAAAATCAAAATAGCGGACTTCCTCTTTGATTTGGCAAATGGCTACATAATACTTTTTTGTAGGTATTAGGCTGATAGGGGTCTGTCCTAATTTTCACAAATCTAGCAGAATCATACAATCGGAAATACTTCATAAAAATGTCTAGAGGGCGCTATTTATTGCAAATTGCACAATAAATCTCTAAAAATTCATGTTCATGACAAGTCTGATGTGTTTGCAAAATTTCATGAGTTTTCACACATGTATAGATAAAAAAACAAAGCAGCACTTTACTTGGCAAACAATGCATCGCTATAGCAGCAGCGTGCGACAAAATAAAAAACTTTAGATAACTTTGCATCTTAAACATCTTAAGATGAAACACACCAAGTTTGAAGACGGTCGGATGAACTTTGTACGAGGAGTTCGTTAAAATATGACCCCTGAAAAAGGCCACAAAAAATGGCAACAAATCCCATCGTAAATCAAAATGGCAGACTTCCTGTTTGGTTTAGCACATGGTTCCAAGAGACTTTTTTGTACATCGTGGGCTCTTATGTATGCCTGCAAATTATCATCGCGCTAGGTGAAACGTACAACCGGGAATGCTTCGTTAAAGAGGAGTTTTCTAGCTCAAAATGTGATGCCCGGCCCCTGGGGGACTTCCTGTTGGGTTTAGCACATGGCACCAAGAGACTTTTTTGTACATTGTGGGCTGTTACATATGTCTACAAATTTTTGTAGCTCTAGCTACTTCGTACAACTGGGAATGCTTCATTAAGAAGGATTTTTTTCCTTTGCAAAAAGTGCATGCCACGACAACAGCGTGCGACGAAATAAAGAGCTTTCAATAACTTTTCATCCTCAACATCTTAAGATGAGTCACACCAAGTTTGAAGATGATCGGATAAACTCTGTAGGAGGAGTTCGTTAAAATATGACCCCTATGAAATGGCCCAAAAAATGGCAACACATTCCAAAGTAAATCAAAATGGCGGACGTCCTGTTAGGTTTAGCATATGGTTCAAAAAGAGTTTTTTGTACCTCGAGGGCTGTTATATACCTCTACAAATTTTGGTAACTCTGTGAAACGTACAGCCGGGTATGCTTTGTTAAAGAGGAGTTTTTTAGCTCAAAATGTGATGCCTGGCCCCTGGGGGACTTCCTGTTGGGTTTAGCACAGGGCACCAAGAGACTTTTTTGTACATCTTGGGCTGTTACATATGTCTACAAATTTTCGGAGCTCTCGCTGCTTCGTACAAATGGGAATGCTTCTTTAAGGATATTTTTTTTCCTTTGCAAACAGTGCATGCCATGACAACAGCGTGTGACGAAATACAAAGCTTTCAATAACTTTTCATCTTCAACATCTTAAGATGAATCACACCAAGTTTGAAGATGATCGGATAAACACTGTAGGAGGAGTTCGTTAAAATAAGACCCCAATGAAATGGCCAAAAAAATGGCAACACGTTCCAAAATGAATCAAAATGGCGGACTTCCTGTGAGGTTTAGCATATGGTTCAAAAAGAGTTTTTTGTAGGTCATAGCCTGTTACATATGTGTACCAATTTTCGTAGCTCTAGATTAAACGTACAACCGGCAATGCTTCGTGAAGTAAGAATTTTTAAACTCTAAATTTGATGCGTCGCCGCCGTCATATAGTATATCAAAAACTTTTGATTTTTTACAATGATGTTGTTCCAGGTGTTGAGATGGTCCATCCCAAGTTTGAAGTCAATCGGGTTAACCGTGTAGGAGAAGCGGGCAAAAGTATGACCCCTGTAAATGTGCAAAACTGGGCCAAAATTGGACATTCAGATGATCATACCTCACTTTCTGTCTATTTTAGGGTACACACATCAAAGAGGTTTTTGTTCATCTGGATGTGCTACGGGTGCCACATAATTTTCGTCGCCATAGGACAGTCGTAGCGGGACAGGGATCCGTTTAACCTATGTAGGTGGCGCTATGGAGCCATTTTTCTGTTATCATGTATGGCGACTTTAAAATATCAAATTTTTCGCCAGGCCTGATGTGCGTGTAAAGTTTGGTGAGTTTTCGTTCACGTTTAGCGTCTCAAAAATGCGATTGTTTGCGGAGAAGAATAATAATAAGAATAATAATAATAACTAGAGCTGCGAGCAGCTATAAAGGGCCCTCGCAACCCGGGCCACGTTGGGGTATATGCAAGTCGGGGGACTTGCACGTTGGGGTACTGTTAAATAGACAAGGACCATGGAAAATAGAAATGCATTTGCCGTGCCTTGTGTGTAAAAAGGTGCAGTAAAAGGCCAAAAATGATGCACAATTCCCAAAATAAATTCAAAAGTGTGGACTTTCTGATGTGTGTGCAAAGTTTCATGAAAAGTCGCTCGTTTGATATTCAAAACCAGCATCTGTTTATTTGAAAACATTGCATGGCACAGAGATGGTGTGTGATCAAATAAAAAGCTTTTTGATGACTCTTAATGTGGTGTCGCTGTGCAACACATATGTATTCATGACATAGTGAAGTATTGTGACAGTTTTGTAGGGTCCAGCAAACAGTAAATGTGTGACAGTTATTCAAGAAAAAAATGTAGCTTTGAAGCAGGCTAACCAATGACATCATCTAAAGGGGAAAAAAGCACATGAGCAAGCATAGGTATAAGTAGAGGAGAAAAAGAGATGAAAGAAGTGCGAGAGATGGAACAGGAGAGGAATGCAGCTGTTTATGTATAGCTGTTGTAACAGGACAGATTAAATAACACTTTAACCTGGGGTTAACAGCGCCCTAGGACAGATAAACTCTTTAGTGTAAAAGTTTTCTGGGACAGATGAATCCCTTGGAGTCAAAAAGTTAGGGTTAGCACATAGTCTGTCTTAGGATAATGTAACCTCCATGGATGAATTAGTCCTAGGACGCTTTGACCTGCGGGCTAAAACTTCAGGGGGGTTAACCTGTCCTGTTATATTGTGATCATCGTCTTCGTGCATGTCCTCAGTGGCTTCTTCTGTCTGTGTGGCAGCATTTGATACATCTGTAGAACAAAAAAGAATGAAGAATCATGTTAGATCTGTGAAGCTTGGTTGTCTTAGGTGTAGTTTACAGAACAGTCGTGTGCATATTTTTAGCATGGTAGTGTCTTAATACAAATGCATATTATGTAATGCACTGTATATGGATATTACAGACGTAATATTTGACGGTGATCTTATATTCATAGTTTTTGCCCGTTAATAAATAATATAGCTAGTAAGTAATAAGACACGCAAAAATGGTATAGTTGAATCCTCTGGGTCAAAAAGCAATGTTTTAGGATTGTGTGATGAAATGATGAATAAAAGTAAGGATACGACAGGTACATAAATGGTTATGTAAGTGTCAAATTTGGCATGGTGTGTCCAGATACATGCAGGATAAGTATAAAATATTATGGTGTGTGATTGATTTTTTCTTAGTAAAAATTAGTATTGTAAAGGTCAAGTCACAGTATGTCCAAAAAATTTAAAAAAAAAAAAATCTATGGTATAGAAACATCATAATCAGGGGCAAAGACATAAACATAATAATAGTAATTAATAACGATAGAATTTAAATACAATCTTTTCCATGAATATGTCAGTTATTTTGAGAAGATACAGAAAAAAAAGAACTTTGAAGTGTCTATCAGTGGATGAAAGAGGGCAAGATCGCAGCATAGCTACATGATATCAGTCACATTTGAAAGTAATCAAGTGTAGTATGTATTCACATTATATACATTGAGAAATTGCGGCTCAATAATCAGTCAGTGTTTTAGTTAACAGTCCAATGTTACCTTCAAGATATTCCTAACAGAAAAAAAGGAACGTGCATTAACAAAAAAATGTAAAAATGTCCATTGTCAAACATGTCATTCATTATACACAATGTGTAGGATGGGGATGCTTGCTGTGTTAGTGTTTGTGTGTCTTCCATGTCATATAGCTTACCATCACGGACAAATGCATCACATGCATCCTTTATATCCAATGCAGTCTGGAGTTCTTTCACAAGCTTGGTTTTGAAGTCTATCTGTTTTTCAAGTGCTCGATTGACTCGAGTCACATGGACTAGTTGGTTCATTTGGGAATGAAGATCAAGGCTGCGCTGGTATAAGTCGTTGCGACTGAAAGCATGATCAATGCATGCATACTGTAATGACAAAGCATTCAATGAAAATCAGTCATGTTAGATTCCATGATTCTAAATAGCAGAGGTAACGTGTTGGTGCAAAACGTTGTGGTCGTGTTGCATGTTACTCAATGGCTGTGTGTGTCAAAACGAGTTTATTTGAAAGAATATACAAATATATACACACGGACATATATATTTATACAGTATAACAGTGCCGCATGTATTGGTTTTAAGGAAAGAGTTGAAAAGCAGTGTTCAGAAAAAAGCATAAGACGCACAAAGTACCATTTCACTACATGTAATAAGTTGTCAAGTAGACATGTGAATTAAGTGGTTAAGATAGTGGCTACTGTGCAAGTAAGCTTCAATTGTCTCTAAAAGGTTAGCATATGTGTTCTACATGATATCAATGGCTAGACGTGCTCGTGGAGAAACATTACAAACAGAAAAACACACTAAAGGTGCCTTTAACAAACCTGTTAATAAATGAGAACTTAATACATATATGTATGGCATACTGTATATGATTGAGAAAGTTGTCCTGTTTAGTTTATGTATTGTATACTTACGGAAAAAAGTTGGCAATCTTTGCGTATGGAGATGATTAGAGGGTCTTTATCAAAAGAGAATTTGCTTGTTGATTTGTTCATGTTCTGTAGAAAAGCAAAGGAGTAGAAATAAATACAGTATCATACTTCATAAACATACAAGAAATTTGTAGCTGTATTAACCATTGTTGGTATTTGAAGTGATAATTTAGGAATAGAAGTGTAGTGATTGCAGAATTTATAGAGTGCTTACCTTGTATGACTTTGTAGATGGAAATGTCTTTTGTTGAAAGAGCTCTTTGTTGTCTACTATATATGCAAGGACAAGCATAAGTAGGTGTGGTTATGAAGTACTTGACCATTGAAATAAAGCAGTGGTATCAAATGTATGGACCGTGGTTTGGCTCAGGCCTGCAAAGGGGTTTAATGTGGCACAAGAGATAATCTTGTAAGGTACAAAAAATAATAATAATATAATAGGTATGCCTCTGAGTTTTCACAAATCTAGGTCAAGTCAAGTCATCTTTAGTTATTTTGCGCTTGAATCATCCAATCGGAAATGCTCCATAAAAAATGTATAGAGGGTGCGATTTATTGCAAATTGCACAAGAAATCGCTAAAAATTCATGTTAATGACAAGTCTGATGTGTGTGCAAAGTTTCACGAGTTTTCACACATGTATAGATAAAAAAAAACAAAGCAGCACTTTACTTGGCAACCAATGCATCGCTATAGCAGCAGCGTGCGACAAAATAAAAAACTTTCGATAAATTTGCATCTTAAACATCTTAAGATGAAACACACCAAGTTTGAACACGGTCGGATGAATTTTGTAGGAGGAGTTAAAATATGACCCCTAAAAAAGGCCACGAAAAAAGTCTACAAATCCCATCATAAA
Organism: Festucalex cinctus; assembly: GCF_051991245.1. Classification (NCBI taxonomy): domain Eukaryota; kingdom Metazoa; phylum Chordata; class Actinopteri; order Syngnathiformes; family Syngnathidae; genus Festucalex; species Festucalex cinctus. The sequence goes on from NC_135413.1 coordinate 937,070, forward strand.
TCAAAATGGCGGACTTCCTGTTTGGTTTAGCACATGGTTCCAAGAGACTTTTTTGTACATCGTGGGCTCTTATGTATGCCTCTAAATTATCATAGCGCTAGGTGAAACGTACAACCGGGAATGCTTCGTTAAAGAGGAGTTTTTTAGCTCAAAATGTGATGCCCGGCCCCTACGGGACCTCCTGTTGGGTTTAGCACATGGCACCAAGAGACTTTTTTGTACATCGTGGGCTGTTACATTTGTCTCCAAATTTTCGTAGCTCTAGCTGCTTCGTACAACTGGGAATGCTTCATTAAGAAGTAATTTTTTCCTTTGCAAACTGTGCATGCCACGGCAACAGCGTGCGACAAAATAAAAAGCTTTCAATAACTTTTCATCTTCAACATCTTAAGATGAATCACACCAAGTTTGGAGATGATCGGATAAACTCTGTAGGAGGAGTTCGTTAAAATAAGACCCCTATGAAATGGCCCAAAAAATGGCAACACGTTCCAAAGTAAATCAAAATGGCGGACTTCCTGTTCGGTTTAGCATATGGTTCAAAAAGAGTTTTTTGTACCTTGAGGGCTGTTACATATGTCTTCAAATATTGGTAACTCTAGGTGAAATGTACAGCCGGGAATGCTTCATTAAGTTAGAATTTTGAAACACAAAATTTGATGCCTCGCCTCTGGCGGACTTCCTGTTAGGTTTAGCATATGGCACCAACAGGCTTTTTTGTAGATCATAGTCTGTTACATATGTGTACCAATTTTCGTAGCTCTAGATTAAACGTACCACCGGCAATGCTTCGTTAAGTAAGAATTTTGAAACTGTAAATTTGATGCCCCGCCACCGTCATATAGTATGTCAAAAACTTTAGATTTTTTACCATGATGTTGTCCCAGGTGTTGAGATGGTACAGCCCAAGTTTGAAGTCAATCGGGTTAACCGTGTAGGAGAAGCGGGCAAAAGTATGACCCCTGTAAATGTGCAAAAATGGGCCAAAATTGGACATTCAAATACTCATACCTCACTTCCTGTCTATTTTAGGGTACACATATCAAAGAGGTTTTTGTTCATCTGGATGTGCTACAGGTGCCACACTATTTTCGTAGCCATAGGACAATCGTAGCGGGACAGGGATCCGTTAAACCTATGTAGGTGGCGCTACAGAGCCATTTTTCTGTTATCATGTATGGCGACTTTAAAATATCAAATTTTTCGCCAGACCCGATCTGCGTGTAAAGTTTGGTGAGTTTTCGTTCATGTTTAGTGCCTCAAAAATGTGGTTGTTTGCGGAAAAGAATAATAACAAAGAAGAAGAAGAATAATAATAATAAGAATTCCTTCAGGAACAATAGAGACCTCGCAGCGGTCGCTGCTCGGGCCCTAACTAGAGCTGCGAGCAGCTATAAAGGGCCCTCGCAACCTGGGCCACGTTGGGGTACTTGCACGTCGGGGTACTGGCACGTTGGGGTACTGTCAAATCAGACAAGGACCATCTAAAATGTTTTTGACAAGCTTTGTGAGTGCAAAAGGCCAAAGATGGTGTGCAATTCCCAAAATAAATTCAAAATGGCGGACTTCCTTTTAGGTTTAGCATACGGCTACAGAATACTTTTTGTAGGTCTTAAGCTAATAGGTATGCCTCCCAGTTTTCACAAATCTAGGTCAAGTCATCTTTAGTTGTGTATCGCTTGAATCATACAATTGGAAATGCTCCATAAAAATGCATAGAGGGCGCTATTGAGCACAACGTTGGGTTACTTGCACGTCAGGGTACTGGCACGTTGGGGTACTGTTACATGGAACAAGGACCATTTAAAATGTTAGTTTTTTCCATGCCTTGTCTGTGCAAAGTTTAATGAAAGAGGCCAAAAATGATGTATAATTCCCAAAATAAAATCAAAATATCGGACTTCCTCTTTGGTTTGGCAAATGGCTACATAATACTTTTTTGTAGGTATTAGGCTGATAGGGGTCTGTCCTAATTTTCACAAATCTAGCAGAATCATACAATCGGAAATACTTCATAAAAATGTCTAGAGGGCGCTATTTATTGCAAATTGCACAATAAATCTCTAAAAATTCATGTTCATGACAAGTCTGATGTGTTTGCAAAGTTTCATGAGTTTTCACACATGTATAGATAAAAAAACAAAGCAGCACTTTACTTGGCAAACAATGCATCGCTATAGCAGCAGCGTGCGACAAAATAAAAAACTTTCGATAACGTTGCATCTTAAACATCTTAAGATGAAACACACCAAGTTTGAAGACGGTCGGATGAACTTTGTACGAGGAGTTCGTTAAAATATGACCCCTGAAAAAGGCCACAAAAAATGGCAACAAATCCCATCGTAAATCAAAATGGCAGACTTCCTGTTTGGTTTAGCACATGGTTCCAAGAGACTTTTTTGTACATCGTGGGCTCTTATGTATGCCTGCAAATTATCATCTCGCTAGGTGAAACGTACAACCGGGAATGCTTCGTTAAAGAGGAGTTTTCTAGCTCAAAATGTGATGCCCGGCCCCTGGGGGACTTCCTGTTGGATTTAGCACATGGCACCAAGAGACTTTTTTTGTACATTGTGGGCTGTTACATATGTCTACAAATTTTTGTAGCTCTAGCTACTTCGTACAACTGGGAATGCTTCATTAAGAAGGATTTTTTTCCTTTGCAAAAAGTGCATGCCACGACAACAGCGTGCGACGAAATAAAGAGCTTTCAATAACTTTTCATCCTCAACATCTTAAGATGAGTCACACCAAGTTTGAAGATGATCGGATAAACTCTGTAGGAGGAGTTCGTTCAAATATGACCCCGATGAAATGGCCCAAAAAATGGCAACACATTCCAAAGTAAATCAAAATGGCGGACGTCCTGTTAGGTTTAGTATATGGTTCAAAAAGAGTTTTTTGTACCTCGAGGGCTGTTATATACCTCTACAAATTTTGGTAACTCTAGGTGAAACGTACAGCCGGGTATGCTTTGTTAAAGAGGAGTTTTTTAGCTCAAAATGTGATGCCTGGCCCCTGGGGGACTTCCTGTTGGGTTTAGCACAGGGCACCAAGAGACTTTTTTGTACATCTTGGGCTGTTACATATGTCTACAAATTTTCGTAGCTCTCGCTGCTTCGTACAAATGGGAATGCTTCTTTAAGGATATTTTTTTTCCTTTGCAAACAGTGCATGCCATGACAACAGCGTGCGACGAAATACAAAGCTTTCAATAACTTTTCATCTTCAACATCTTAAGATGAATCACACCAAGTTTGAAGATGATCGGATAAACACTGTAGGAGGAGTTCGTTAAAATAAGACCCCAATGAAATGGCCAAAAAAATGGCAACACGTTCCAAAATAAATCAAAATGGCGGACTTCCTGTGAGGTTTAGCATATGGTTCAAAAAGAGTTTTTTGTAGGTCATAGCCTGTTACATATGTGTACCAATTTTCGTAGCTCTAGATTAAACGTACAACCGGCAATGCTTCGTGAAGTAAGAATTTTTAAACTCTAAATTTCATGCGTCGCCGCCGTCATATAGTATATCAAAAACTTTAGATTTTTTACAATGATGTTGTCCCAGGTGTTGAGATGGTCCATCCAAAGTTTGAAGTCAATCGGGTTAACCGTGTAGTAGAAGCGGGCAAAAGTATGACCCCTGTAAATGTGCAAAACTGGGCCAAAATTGGACATTCAGATGATCATACCTCACTTTCTGTCTATTTTAGGGTACACACATCAAAGAGGTTTTTGTTCATCTGGATGTGCTACGGGTGCCACACAATTTTCGTCGCCATAGGACAATCGTAGCGGGACAGGGATCCGTTTAACCTATGTAGGTGGCGCTATGGAGCCATTTTTCTGTTATCATGTATGGCGACTTTAAAATATCAAATTTTTCGCCAGGCCTGATGTGCGTGTAAAGTTTGGTGAGTTTTCGGTCACGTTTAGTGTCTCAAAAATGCGATTGTTTGCGGAGAAGAATAATAAGAATAAGAATAATAATAACTAGAGCTGCGAGCAGCTATAAAGGGCCCTCGCAACCCGGGCCACGTTGGGGTATATGCAAGTCGGGGGACTTGCACGTTGGGGTACTGTTAAATAGACAAGGACCATGGAAAATAGAAATGCATTTGCCGTGCCTTGTGTGTAAAAAAGTGCAGTAAAAGGCCAAAAATGATGCACAATTCCCAAAATAAATTCAAAAGTGTGGACTTTCTGATGTGTGTGCAAAGTTTCATGAAAAGTCGCTCGTTTGATATTCAAAACCAGCATCTGTTTATTTGAAAACATTGCATGGCACAGAGATGGTGTGTGATCAAATAAAAAGCTTTTTGATGACTCTTAATGTGGTGTCGCTGTGCAACACATATGTATTCATGACATAGTGAAGTATTGTGACAGTTTTGTAGGGTCCAGCAAACAGTAAATGTGTGACAGTTATTCAAGAAAAAATGTAGCTTTGAAGCAGGCTAACCAATGACATCATCTAAAGGGGAAAAAAGCACATGAGCAAGCAAAGGTATAAGTAGAGGAGAAAAAGAGATGAAAGAAGTGCGAGAGATGGAACAGGAGAGGAATGCAGCTGTTTATGTATAGCTGTTGTAACAGGACAGATTAAATAACACTTTAACCTGGGGTTAACAGCGCCCTAGGACAGATAAACTCTTTAGTGTAAAAGTTTTCTGGGACAGATGAATCCCTTGGGGTCAAAGAGTTTGGGTTAGCACATAGTCTGTCTTAGGATAATGTAACCTCCATGGATGAATTAGTCCTAGGACGCTTTGATCTGCGGGCTAAAACTTCAGGGGGGTTAACCTGTCCTGTTATATTGTGATCATCGTCTTCGTGCATGTCCTCAGTGGCTTCTTCTGTCTGTGTGGCAGCATTTGATACATCTGTAGAACAAAAAAGAATGAAGAATCATGTTAGATCTGTGAAGTTTGGTTGTCTTAGGTGTAGTTTACAGAACAGTCGTGTGCATATTTTTAGCATGGTAGTGTCTTAATACAAATGCATATTATGTAATGCACTGTATATGGATATTACAGACGTAATATTTGACGGTGATCTTATATTCATAGTTTTTGCCCGTTAATAAATAATATAGCTAGTAAGTAATAAGACACGCAAAAATGGTATAGTTGAATCCTCTGGGTCAAAAAGCAATGTTTTAGGATTGTGTGATGAAATGATGAATAAAAGTAAGGATACGACAGGTACATAAATGGTTATATATACACACGGACATATATATTTATACAGTATAACAGTGCCGCATGTATTGGTTTTAAGGAAAGAGTTGAAAAGCAGTGTTCAGAAAAAAGCATAAGACGCACAAAGTACCATTTCACTACATGTAATAAGTTGTCAAGTAGACATGTGAATTAAGTGGTTAAGATAGTGGCTACTGTGCAAGTAAGCTTCAATTGTCTCTAAAAGGTTAGCATATGTGTTCTACATGATATCAATGGCTAGACGTGCTCGTGGAGAAACATTACAAACAGAAAAACACACTAAAGGTGCCTTTAACAAACCTGTTAATAAATGAGAACTTAATACATATATGTATGGCATACTGTATATGATTGAGAAAGTTGTCCTGTTTAGTTTATGTATTGTATACTTACGGAAAAAAGTTGGCAATCTTTGCGTATGGAGATGATTAGAGGGTCTTTATCAAAAGAGAATTTGCTTGTTGATTTGTTCATGTTCTGTAGAAAAGCAAAGGAGTAGAAATAAATACAGTATCATACTTCATAAACATACAAGAAATTTGTAGCTGTATTAACCATTGTTGGTATTTGAAGTGATAATTTAGGAATAGAAGTGTAGTGATTGCAGAATTTATAGAGTGCTTACCTTGTATGACTTTGTAGATGGAAATGTCTTTTGTTGAAAGAGCTCTTTGTTGTCTACTATATATGCAAGGACAAGCATAAGTAGGTGTGGTTATGAAGTACTTGACCATTGAAATAAAGCAGTGGTATCAAATGTATGGACCGTGGTTTGGCTCAGGCCTGCAAAGGGGTTTAATGTGGCACAAGAGATAATCTTGTAAGGTACAAAAAATAATAATAATATAATAGGTATGCCTCTGAGTTTTCACAAATCTAGGTCAAGTCAAGTCATCTTTAGTTATTTTGCGCTTGAATCAGCCAATCGGAAATGCTCCATAAAAAATGTATAGAGGGTGCGATTTATTGCAAATTGCACAAGAAATCTCTAAAAATTCATGTTAATGACAAGTCTGATGTGTGTGCAAAGTTTCACGAGTTTTCACACATGTATAGATAAAAAAAAACAAAGCAGCACTTTACTTGGCAACCAATGCATCGCTATAGCAGCAGCGTGCGACAAAATAAAAAACTTTCGATAAATTTGCATCTTAAACATCTTAAGATGAAACACACCAAGTTTGGAGATGATCGGATAAACTCTGTAGGAGGAGTTCGTTAAAATAAGACCCCTATGAAATGGCCCAAAAAATGGCAACACGTTCCAAAGTTTGAACACGGTCGGATGAATTTTGTAGGAGGAGTTAAAATATGACCCCTAAAAAAGGCCACAAAAAAAAGTCTACAAATCCCATCATAAATCAAAATGGCGGACTTCCTGTTTGGTTTAGCACATGGTTCCAAGAGACTTTTTTGTACATCGTGGGCTCTTATGTATGCCTCTAAATTATCATAGCGCTAGGTGAAACGTACAACCGGGAATGCTTCGTTAAAGAGGAGTTTTTTAGCTCAAAATGTGATGCCCGGCCCCTACGGGACTTCCTGTTGGGTTTAGCACATGGCACCAAGAGACTTTTTTTGTACATCGTGGGCTGTTACATTTGTCTCCAAATTTTCGTAGCTCTAGCTGCTTCGTACAACTGGGAATGCTTCATTAAGAAGTAATTTTTTCCTTTGCAAACTGTGCATGCCACGGCAACAGCGTGCGACAAAATAAAAAGCTTTCAATAACTTTTCATCTTCAACATCTTAAGATGAATCACACCAAGTTTGGAGATGATCGGATAAACTCTGTAGGAGGAGTTCGTTAAAATAAGACCCCTATGAAATGGCCCAAAAAATGGCAACACGTTCCAAAGTAAATCAAAATGGCGGACTTCCTGTTCGGTTTAGCATATGGTTCAAAAAGAGTTTTTTGTACCTTGAGGGCTGTTACATATGTCTTCAAATATTGGTAACTCTAGGTGAAATGTACAGCCGGGAATGCTTCATTAAGTTAGAATTTCGAAACACAAAATTTGATGCCTCGCCTCTGGCGGACTTCCTGTTAGGTTTAGCATATGGCACCAACAGGCTTTTTTGTAGATCATAGTCTGTTACATATGTGTACCAATTTTCGTAGCTCTAGATTAAACGTACCACCGGCAATGCTTCGTTAAGTAAGAATTTTGAAACTGTAAATTTGATGCCCCGCCACCGTCATATAGTATGTCAAAAACTTTAGATTTTTTACCATGATGTTGTCCCAGGTGTTGAGATGGTACAGCCCAAGTTTGAAGTCAATCGGGTTAACTGTGTAGGAGAAGCGGGCAAAAGTATGACCCCTGTAAATGTGCAAAAATGGGCCAAAATTGGACATTCAAATACTCATACCTCACTTCCTGTCTATTTTAGGGTACACATATCAAAGAGGTTTTTGTTCATCTGGATGTGCTACAGGTGCCACACAATTTTCGTAGCCATAGGACAATCGTAGCGGGACAGGGATCCGTTAAACCTATGTAGGTGGCGCTACAGAGCCATTTTTCTGTTATCATGTATGGCGACTTTAAAATATCAAATTTTTCGCCAGACCCGATCTGCGTGTAAAGTTTGGTGAGTTTTCGTTCATGTTTAGTGCCTCAAAAATGTGGTTGTTTGCGGAAAAGAATAATAACAAAGAAGAAGAAGAAGAATAATAATAAGAATTCCTTCAGGAACAATAGGGACCTCGCAGCGGTCGCTGCTCGGGCCCTAATAAGAAGAATTCCTACAAAAACAATAGGGCCTCGCAGCGGCACCGCCGCCGCCGCTGCTCGGGCCCTAATAATAAGAAGAATTCCTACAAAAACAATAGGGCCTCGCAGCGGCACCGCCGCCGCCGCTGCTCGGGCCCTAACTAGAGCTGCGAGCAGCTATAAAGGGCCCTCGCAACCCGGGCCACGTTGGGGTACTTGCACGTCGGGGTACTGGCACGTTGGGGTACTGTCAAATAGGACAAGGACCATCTAAAATGTTTTTGACAAGCCTTGTGTGTGCAAAGTTTAATCAAAACGCAAAATATGGTGTGCAATTCCCAAAATAAATTCAAAATGGTGGACTTCCTTTTAGGTTTAGCATACGGCTACAGAATACCTTTTGTAGGTCTTAAGCTAATAGGTATGCCTCCCAGTTTTCATAAATCTTGGTCAAGTCATCTTTAGTTGTGTATCGCTTGAATCATACAATTGGAAATGCTCCATAAAAATGCATAGAGGGCGCTATTGAGCACAACGTTGGGTTACTTGCACGTCAGGGTACTGGCACGTTGGGGTACTGTTACATGGAACAAGGACCATTTAAAATGTTAGTTTTTTCCATGCCTTGTCTGTGCAAAGTTTAATGAAAAAGGCCAAAAATGATGTATAATTCCCAAAATAAAATCAAAATAGCGGACTTCCTCTTTGGTTTGGCAAATGGCTACATAATACTTTTTTGTAGGTCTAGCATAATCATACAATCGGAAATGCTTCATAAAAATGTCTAGAGGGCTCTATTTATTGCAAATTGCACAATAAATCTCTAAAAATTCATGTTCATGACAAGTCTGATGTGTTTGCAAAGTTTCATGAGTTTTCATGTGTATAAAAAAAAAAAAAGCAGCACTTGACAACTGTTACATGGAACAAGGACCATTTAAAATGTTAGTTTTTTCCATGCCTTGTCTGTGCAAAGTTTAATGAAAAAGGCCAAAAATGATGTATAATTCCCAAAATAAAATCAAAATAGCGGACTTCCTCTTTGGTTTGGCAAATGGCTACATAATACTTTTTTGTAGGTCTAGCATAATCATACAATCGGAAATTCTTCATAAAAATGTCTAGAGGGCGCTATTTATTGCAAATTGCACAATAAATCTCTGAAAATTCATGTTCATGACAAGTCTGATGTGTTTGCAAAGTTTCATGAGTTTTCATGTGTATAAAAAAAAAAAAAGCAGCACTTGACAAACAATGCATTGCTATGGCAACAGCGTGTTACAAAATAAAAAACCTTTCGATTACTTTGCATCTTAAACATCTTAAGATGAAACACACCAAGTTTGAAGATGATCGGATAAACACTGTAGGAGGAGTTCGTTAAAATAAGACCCCAATGAAATGGCCAAAAAAATGGCAACACGTTCCAAAATAAATCAAAATGGTGGACTTCCTGTTAGGTTTAGCATATGGTTCAAAAAGAGTTTTTTGTAGGTCATAGCCTGTTACATATGTGTACCAATTTTCGTAGCTCTAGATTAAACGTACAACCGGCAATGCTTCGTGAAGTAAGAATTTTTAAACTCTAAATTTGATGCGCCGCCGCCGTCATATAGTATATCAAAAACTTTTCATTTTTCACAATGATGTTGTCCCAGGTGTTGAGATGGTACATCCCAAGTTTGAAGTCAATCGGGTTAACCGTGTAGGAGAAGCGGGCAAAAGTATGACCCCTGTAAATGTGCAAAAATTGGCAAAAATTGGACATTTAAATACTCATACCTCACTTTCTGTCTATTTTAGGGTACACACTTCAAAGAGGTTTTTGTTCATTGGGATGTGCTACAGGTGCCACACAATTTTCATAGCCGTCGGACAATCGTAGTGGGACAGGGATCCGTTTAACCTATGTAGGGGGCGCTAAGGAGCCATTTTTCTGTTATCATGTATGGCGACTTTAAAATATCAAATTTTTCGCCAGGCCTGATGTGCGTGTAAAGTTTGGTGAGTTTTCGTTCACGTTTAGTGTCTCAAAAATGCGATTGTTTGCGGAGAAGAAAAAGAAGAATAATAAGAAGAATTCCTACAAAAACAATAGGGCCTCGCAGCGGCACCGCCGCCGCCGCTGCTCGGGCCCTAACTAGAGCTGCGAGCAGCTATAAAGGGCCCTCGCAACCCGGGCCACGTTGGGGTACTTGCACGTCGGGGTACTGGCACGTTGGGGTACTGTCAAATAGGACAAGGACCATCTAAAATGTTTTTGACAAGCCTTGTGTGTGCAAAGTTTAATCAAAACGCAAAATATGGTGCGCAATTCCCAAAATAAATTCAAAATGGCGGACTTCCTTTTAGGTTTAGCATACGGCTACAGAATACTTTTTGTAGGTCTTAAGCTAATAGGTATGCCTCCCAGTTTTCACAAATCTAGGTCAAGTCATCTTTAGTTGTGTATCGCTTGAATCATACAATTGGAAATGCTCCATAAAAATGCATAGAGGGCGCTATTGAGCACAACGTTGGGTTACTTGCACGTCGGGGTACTGGCACGTTGGGGTACTGTTACATGGAACAAGGACCATTTAAAATGTTAGTTTTTTCCATGCCTTGTCTGTGCAAAGTTTCATGAAAAAGGCCAAAAATGATGTATAATTCCCAAAATAAAATCAAAATAGCGGTCTTCCTCTTTGGTTTGGCAAATGGCTACATAATACTTTTTTGTAGGTCTAGCATAATCATACAATCGGAAATGCTTCGTAAAAATGTCTAGAGGGCGCTATTTATTGCAAATTGCACAATAAATCTCTGAAAATTCATGTTCATGACAAGTCTGATGTGTTTGCAAAGTTTCATGTGTTTTCATGTGTATAAAAAAAAAAAAAGCAGCACTTGACAAACAATGCATTGCTATGGCAACAGCGTGTTACAAAATAAAAAACTTTCGATTACTTTGCAACTTAAACATCTTAAGATGAAACACACCAAGTTTGAAGACAGTCGGATAAATTTTGTAGGAGGGGTTCGTTAAAATATGACCCCTGAAAAAGGCCACAAAAAATGGCAACAAATCCCATCATAAATCAAAATGGCAGACTTCCTGTTTGGTTTAGCACATGGTTCCAAGAGACTTTTTTTTGTACATCATGGGCTCTTATGTATGCCTGCAAATTATCATAGCGCTAGGTGAAACGTACAACCGGGAATGCTTCGTTAAAGAGGAGTTTTTTTAGCTCAAAATGTGATGCCCGGCCCCTGGGGGACTTCCTGTTGGGTTTAGCACATGGCACCAAGAGACTTTTTTGTACATCCTGGGCTGTTACATATGTCTACAATTTTTCGTCGCTCTAGCTGCTTCGTACAACTGGGAATGCTTCATTAAGAAGGATTTTTTTCCTTTGCAAAAAGTGCATGCCACGACAACAGCGTGTGATGAAATAAAAAACTTTCAATAACTTTTCATTTTCAACATCTTAAGATGAATCACACCAAGTTTGAAGATGATCGGATAAACTCTGTAGGAGGAGTTTGTTAAAATATGACCCCTATGAAATGGCCAAAAAAAATGGCAACACATTCCAAAGTAAATCAAAATGGCGGACGCCCTGTTAGGTTTAGCATATGGTTCAAAAAGAGTTTTTTGTACCTCGAGGGCTGTTATATACCTCTACAAATGTTGGTAACTCTAGGTGAAATGTACAGCCGGGTATGCTTTGTTAAAGAGGAGTTTTTTAGCTCAAAATGTGATGCCCGGCCCCTGGGGGACTTCCTGTTGGGTTTAGCACAGGGCACCAAGAGACTTTTTTGTACATCTTGGGCTGTTACATATGTCTACAAATTTTCGTAGCTCTAGCTGCTTCGTACAAATGGGAATGCTTCTTTAAGGATATTTTTTTTCCTTTAAAAACAGTGCATGCCATGACAACAGCGTGCGACGAAATACAAAGCTTTCAATAACTTTTCATCTTCAACATCTTAAGATGAATCACACCAAGTTTGAAGATGATCGGATAAACACTGTAGGAGGAGTTCGTTAAAATAAGACCCCAATGAAATGGCCAAAAAAATGTCAACACGTTCCAAAATAAATCAAAATGGTGGACTTCCTGTTAGGTTTAGCATATGGTTCAAAAAGAGTTTTTTGTAGGTCATAGCCTGTTACATATGTGTACCAATTTTCGTAGCTCTAGATTAAACGTACAACCGGCAATGCTTCGTGAAGTAAGAATTTTTAAACTCTAAATTTGATGCGCCGCCGCCGTCATATAGTATATCAAAAACTTTTCATTTTTCACAATGATGTTGTCCCAGGTGTTGAGATGGTACATCCCAAGTTTGAAGTCAATCGGGTTAACCGTGTAGGAGAAGCGGGCAAAAGTATGACCCCTGTAAATGTGCAAAAATTGGCAAAAATTGGACATTTAAATACTCATACCTCACTTTCTGTCTATTTTAGGGTACACACTTCAAAGAGGTTTTTGTTCATTGGGATGTGCTACAGGTGCCACACAATTTTCATAGCCGTCGGACAATCGTAGCGGGACAGGGATCCGTTTAACCTATGTAGGGGGCGCTAAGGAGCCATTTTTCTGTTATCATGTATGGCGACTTTAAAATATCAAATTTTTCGCCAGGCCTGATGTGCGTGTAAAGTTTGGTGAGTTTTCGGTCACGTTTAGTGTCTCAAAAATGCGATTGTTTGCGGAGAAGAATAATAAGAATAAGAATAATAACTAGAGCTGCGAGCAGCTATAAAGGGCCCTCGCAACCCGGGCCACGTTGGGGTACTTGCACGTCGGGGTACTGGCACGTTGGGGTACTGTCAAATAGGACAAGGACCATCTAAAATGTTTTTGACAAGCCTTGTGTGTGCAAAGTTTAATCAAAACGCAAAATATGGTGCGCAATTCCCAAAATAAATTCAAAATGGCGGACTTCCTTTTAGGTTTAGCATACGGCTACAGAATACTTTTTGTAGGTCTTAAGCTAATAGGTATGCCTCCCAGTTTTCACAAATCTAGGTCAAGTCATATTTAGTTGTGTATCGCTTGAATCATACAATTGGAAATGCACCATAAAAATGCATAGAGGGCGCTATTGAGCACAACGTTGGGTTACTTGCACGTCAGGGTACTGGCACGTTGGTGTACTGTTACATGGAACAAGGACCATTTAAAATGTTAGTTTTTTCCATGCCTTGTCTGTGCAAACTTTAATGAAAAAGGCCAAAAATGATGTATAATTCCCAAAATAAAATCAAAATAGCGGACTTCCTCTTTGGTTTGGCAAATAGCTACATAATACTTTTTTGTAGGTCTAGCATAATCATACAATCGGAAATGCTTCATAAAAATGTCTAGAGGGCGCTATTTATTGCACATTGCACAATAAATCTCTGAAAATTCATGTTCATGACAAGTCTGATGTGTTTGCAAAGTTTCATGAGTTTTCATGTGTATAAAAAAAAAAAAGCAGCACTTGACAAACAATGCATTGCTATGGCAACAGCGTGTTACAAAATAAAAAACTTTCGATTACTTTGCATCTTAAACATCTTAAGATGAAACACACCAAGTTTGAAGACAGTCGGATAAATTTTGTAGGAGGGGTTCGTTAAAATATGACCCCTGAAAAAGGCCACAAAAAATGGCAACAAATCCCATCATAAATCAAAATGGCAGACTTCCTCTTTGGTTTAGCACATGGTTCCAAGAGACTTTTTTGTACATCATGGGCTCTTATGTATGCCTGCAAATTATCATAGCGCTAGGTGAAACGTACAACCGGGAATGCTTCTTTAAAGAGGAGTTTTTTAGCTCAAAATGTGATGCCCGGCCCCTGGGGGACTTCCTGTTGGGTTTAGCACATAGCACCAAGAGACTTTTTTGTACATGCTGGGCTGTTACATATGTCTACAATTTTTCGTCGCTCTAGCTGCTTCGTACAACTGGGAATGCTTCATTAAGAAGGATTTTTTTCCTTTGCAAAAAGTGCATGCCACGACAACAGCGTGTGACGAAATAAAAAACTTTCAATAACTTTTCATTTTCAACATCTTAAGATGAATCACACCAAGTTTGAAGATGATCGGATAAACTCTGTAGGAGGAGTTCGTTAAAATATGACCCCTATGAAATGGCCAAAAAAAATGGCAACACGTTCCAAAGTAAATCAAAATGTCGGACGTCCTGTTAGGTTTAGCATATGGTTCAAAAAGAGTTTTTTGTACCTCGAGGGCTGTTATATACCTCTACAAATTTTGGTAACTCTAGGTGAAACGTACAGCCGGGTATGCTTTGTTAAAGAGGAGTTTTTTAGCTCAAAATGTGATGCCCGGCCCCTGGGGGACTTCCTGTTGGGTTTAGCACAGGGCACCAAGAGACTTTTTTGTATATCTTGGGCTGTTACATATGTCTACAAATTTTCGTAGCTCTAGCTGCTTCGTACAAATGGGAATGCTTCTTTAAGGATATTTTTTTTCCTTTAAAAACAGTGCATGCCATGACAACAGCGTGCGACGAAATACAAAGCTTTCAATAACTTTTCATCTTCAACATCTTAAGATGAATCACACCAAGTTTGAAGATGATCGGATAAACACTGTAGGAGGAGTTCGTTAAAATAAGACCCCAATGAAATGGCCAAAAAAATGGCAACACGTTCCAAAATAAATCAAAATGGTGGACTTCCTGTTAGGTTTAGCATATGGTTCAAAAAGAGTTTTTTGTAGGTCATAGCCTGTTACATATGTGTACCAATTTTCGTAGCTCTAGATTAAACGTACAACCGGCAATGCTTCGTGAAGTAAGAATTTTTAAACTCTAAATTTGATGCGCCGCCGCCGTCATATAGTATATCAAAAACTTTTCATTTTTCACAATGATGTTGTCCCAGGTGTTGAGATGGTACATCCCAAGTTTGAAGTCAATCGGGTTAACCGTGTAGGAGAAGCGGGCAAAAGTATGACCCCTGTAAATGTGCAAAAATTGGCAAAAATTTGACATTTAAATACTCATACCTCACTTTCTGTCTATTTTAGGGTACACACTTCAAAGAGGTTTTTGTTCATTGGGATGTGCTACAGGTGCCACACAATTTTCATAGCCGTCGGACAATCGTAGCGGGACAGGGATCCGTTTAACCTATGTAGGGGGCGCTAAGGAGCCATTTTTCTGTTATCATGTATGGCGACTTTATAATATCAAATTTTTCGCCAGGCCTGATGTGCGTGTAAAGTTTGGTGAGTTTTCGGTCACGTTTAGTGTCTCAAAAATGCGATTGTTTGCGGAGAAGAATAATAAGAATAAGAACTAGAGCTGCGAGCAGCTATAAAGGGCCCTCGCAACTCGTGCCACGTTGGGGTATTTGCACGTCGGGGTACTGGCACGTTAGGGTACTGTTTCATAAGAAACTGTCTAAATTGTAATTGTTTTTGCCATGCTTTGTGGTTTTGTTCACATTGCTATTAAATACTTTGTCTAGGTATTTGGCTGATAGGTATGCCTCCCAATATTCACACATCTAGCTGAATCATATAAAAAACATTTTTCTTTTCAAACAATGCATCGCTACAGCGAAGGCGTGCAACAAAATAAAAAATGTCAATAACTTTTCATCTTAAATATCTTAAGATGAAAAGCGCCAAAGAATATATGACGCCTATAAAAGGCCCCAAAAATGGCATCAAATACCAAAGTTAATCAAAATGTCAGACTTCCTGTTTGGTTTAGCATATGGCTTTAGAAACTTTTTTGTAAGTCTTAGGCTGATAGGTATCCACATTTTTTCACATCTAGCTGAATCATACATTTCCAAAAGCTTCATAAAAATTTTTGAGATGGAGCTATTGAGCCATTTATTGAAAATTAAATAAATTTAAATAAATTAAAAATAAAATGTTCATTTTTTATGGCAAGTTTGATGTGTGTGCAAAGTTTCATGAGTTTTCGCATGTTTAGACAAAAAAAAAAAAAAAAAGCAGCATTTTACTTGGCAAACAATGCACCGCTATGGCAACGGCGTGCGACAAAATAAAACACTTTCGATAACTTTGCATCTTAAACATCTTAAGATGAAGCACACCAAGTTTGAAGACAGTCGGATAAATTTTGTAGGAGTTCGTTAAAGTATGACCCCTAATAAAGTCCACAAAAAATGGCTACAAATCCCAACGTAAATCAAAATGGCGGACTTCCTGTTTGGTTTAGCAGATGGTTCCAAGAGACTTTTTTGTACATCGTGGGCTCTTATGTATGCCTCTAAATTATCATAGTGCTAGGTGAAACGTACAACCGGGAATGCTTCGTTAAAGAGGAGTTTTTTAGCTCAAAATGTGATGCCCGGCCCCTACGGTACTTCCTGTTGGGTTTAGCACATGGCACCAAGAGACTTTTTTGTACATCGTGGGCTGTTATATTTGTCTCCAAATTTTCGTAGCTCTAGCTGCTTCGTACAACTGGGAATGCTTCATTAAGAAGGAATTTTTTCCTTTGCAAACTGTGCATGCCACGGCAACAGCGTGCGACAAAATAAAAAGCTTTCAATAACTTTTCATCTTCAACATCTTAAGATGAATCACACCAAGTTTGGAGATGATCGGATAAACTCTGTAGGAGGAGTTCGTTAAAATAAGACCCCTATGAAATGGCCCAAAAAATGGCAACACGTTCCAAAGTAAATCAAAATGGCGGACTTCCTGTTCGGTTTAGCATATGGTTCAAAAAGAGTTTTTTGTACCTTGAGGGCTGTTACATATGTCTTCAAATTTTGGTAACTCTCTGTGAAATGTACAGCCGGGAATGCTTCATTAAGTTAGAATTTTGAAACACAATATTTGATGCCTCGCCTCTGGCGGACTTCCTGTTAGGTTTAGCATATGGCACCAACAGGCTTTTTTGTAGATCATAGTCTGTTACATATGTGTACCAATTTTCGTAGCTCTAGATTAAACGTACCACCGGCAATGCTTCGTTAAGTAAGAATTTTGAAACTGTAAATTTGATGCCCCGCCACCGTCATATAGTATGTCAAAAACTTTAGATTTTTTACCATGATGTTGTCCCAGGTGTTGAGATGGTACAGCCCAAGTTTGAAGTCAATCGGGTTAACCGTGTAGGAGAAGCGGGCAAAAGTATGACCTCTGTAAAAGTGTAAAAATTGGCAAAAATTGGACATTTAAATACTCATACCTCACTTCCTGTCTATTTTAGGGTACACATATCAAAGAGGTTTTTGTTCATCTGGATGTGCTACAGGTGCCACACAATTTTCGTAGCCATAGGACAATCGTAGCGGGACAGGGATCCGTTAAACCTATGTAGGTGGCGCTACAGAGCCATTTTTCTGTTATCATGTATGGCGACTTTAAAATATCAAATTTTTCGCCAGGCCCGATCTGCGTGTAAAGTTTGGTGAGTTTTCGTTCATGTTTAGTGCCTCACAAATGTGGTTGTTTGCGGAAAAGAATAATAACAAAGAAAAAGAAGAAGAAGTAGAAGAACTAGAGCTGCGAGCAGCTATAAAGATCCCTCGCAACCCGGGCCACGTTGGGGTATTTGCACGTCGGGGTACTGGCATGTTGGGGTACTGTCAAATAGGAAACCATCTAAATTGTAAACGTTTTTGCCATGCTTTGTGTTTTTAAAGTTTCATGGAAAGGCCAAAAACGATGCACAATTAACAAAATAAAATCAAAATGGATTGGCACATGGCTATATAGAATACTTTTTGAATATATTCGGCATGCCTGCCAAAATTCACACATCTAGCTGAATCATATAATCGGAAAGACTTCATAAAAATGTCTAGAGGGCGCTATTGAGCCATTTATTACAAATTGCACAACAAATCTCTAAATAAAATATTCATGTTCCAGACAGGTCTGGTGTGTGTGCAAAGTTTTGTGAGTTTTCACCCATATTTAGACTCTCAAAAAAGCATTTTTCTTCACAAACAATGCATGGCTACAGCAAAGGCGTGTGACAAAATAAAAAAATTCAATAACTTTTCATCTTAAATATCTTAAGATGAAACACGCCAAAGAATGAAGACGATCTGATAAGTTCTGTTGAAAATATGACCCCTATAAAAGGCCCCAAAATATGGCTACAAATACCAAAGTAAATCAAAATTGCAGACTTCCTTTTTGATTCAGCATATGGCTTTAGGAACCTTTTTGTAAGTCTTAGGCTGATAGGTATCCCAATTTTTACAAATCTAGCTGAATCATAAAACACAAAACATTTGCAAAAGCTTCATAAGAATGTCTAGAGGGCGCTATTGAACCATTTATTGCAAATTGAATAAGAAATCTCTAAAATATTCATGCTGATGACAAGCCTGATGTGTGTGTAAAGTTTCATGAGTTTTTGCACATGTTTAGACCAAAACAAAAAAGCAGCATTTTACTTGGCAAACAATGCATCGCCATGACAACGGCGTGCGACAAAATAAATAACTTTCGATAACTTTGCATCTTAAACATCTTAAGATGAAGCACACCAAGTTTAAAGACAGTCGGATAAATTTTGTAGGAGGAGTTCGTTAAAATATGACCCCTAAAAAAGGCCACAAAAAATGGCTACAAATCCCAACGTAAATCAAAATGGTGGACTTCCTGATTGGTTTAGCATATGGCTCCAAGAGACTTTTTTGTACATCCTGAGCTCTTATGTTTGCCTGCAAATTATCATAGCTTTAGGTGAAACGTACAACCGGGAATGCTTTGTCTGTTTAATCAAAACGCAAAATATGGTGTGCAATTCCAATGCATTGCTATGGCAACAGCGTGTGACAAAATAAAAAACTTTCGATTACTTTGCATCTTAAACATCTTAAGATGAAACATACCAAGTTTGAAGACAGTCGGATAAATTTTGTAGGAGGGGTTCGTTAAAATATGACCCCTGAAAAAGGCCACAAAAAATGGCAACAAATCCCATCATAAATCAAAATGGCGGACTTCCTGTTTGGTTTAGCACATGGTTCCAAGAGACTTTTTTGTACATCGTGGGCTCTTATGTATGCCTGCAAATTATCATAGCGCTAGGTGAAACGTACAACCGGGAATGCTTCGTTAAAGAGGAATTTTTTAGCTCAAAATGTGATGCCCGGCCCCTGGGGGACTTCCTGTTGCGTTTAGCACATGGCACCAAGAGACATTTTTGTACATCCTGGGCTGTTACATATGTCTACAATTTTTCGTCGCTCTAGCTGCTTCGTACAACTGGGAATGCTTCATTAAGAAGGATTTTTTTCCTTTGCAAAAAGTGCATGCCACGATAACAGCGTGTGACGAAATAAAAAACTTTCAATAACTTTTCATTTTCAACATCTTAAGATGAATCACACCAAGTTTGAAGATGATCGGATAAACTCTGTAGGAGCAGTTTGTTAAAATATGACTCCTATGAAATGGCCAAAAAAAAATGGCAACACATTCCAAAGTAAATCAAAATGGCGGACGTCCTGTTAGGTTTAGCATATGGTTCAAAAAGAGTTTTTTGTACCTCGAGGGCTGTTATATACCTCTACAAATTTTGGTAACTCTAGGTGAAACGTACAGCCGGGTATGCTTTGTTAAAGAGGAGTTTTTTAGCTCAAAATGTGATGCCCGGCCCCTGGGGGACTTCCTGTTGGGTTTAGCACAGGGCACCAAGAGACTTTTTTGTACATCTTGGGCTGTTACATATGTCTACAAATTTTCGTAGCTCTAGCTGCTTCGTACAACTGGCAATGCTTCTTTAAGGATACTTTTTTTCCTTTGCAAACAGTGCATGCCATGACAACAGCGTGCGACGAAATACAAAGCTTTCAATAACTTTTCATCTTCAACATCTTAAGATGAATCACACCAAGTTTGAAGATGATCGGATAAACACTGTAGGAGGAGTTCGTTAAAATAAGACCCCAATGAAATGGCCAAAAAAATGGCAACACGTTCCAAAATAAATCAAAATGGTGGACTTCCTGTTAGGTTTAGCATATGGTTCAAAAAGAGTTTTTTGTAGGTCATAGTCTGTTACATATGTGTACCAATTTTCGTAGCTCTAGATTAAACGTACAACCGGCAATGCCTCGTGAAGTAAGAATTTTTAAACTCTAAATTTGATGCGCCGCCGCTGTCATATAGTATATCAAAAACTTTTCATTTTTCACAATGATGTTGTCCCAGGTGTTGAGATGGTACATCCCAAGTTTGAAGTCAATCGGGTTAACCGTGTAGGAGAAGCGGGCAAAAGTATGACCCCTGTAAATATGCAAAACTGGGCCAAAATTGGACATTTAAATACTCATACCTCACTTTCTGTCTATTTTAGGGTACACACTTCAAAGAGGTTTTTGTTCATTGGGATGTGCTACAGGTGCCACACAATTTTCATAGCCGTCGGACAATCGTAGCAGGACAGGGATCCGTTTAACCTATGTAGGGGGCGCTAAGGAGCCATTTTTCTGTTATCATGTATGGCGACTTTAAAATATCAAATTTTTCGCCAGGCCTGATGTGCGTGTAAAGTTTGGTGAGTTTTCGGTCACGTTTAGTGTCTCAAAAATGCGATTGTTTGCGGAGAAGAATAATAATAAGAATAACTAGAGCTGCGAGCAGCTATAAAGGGCCCTCGCAACCCGGGCCACGTTGGGGTACTTGCACGTCGGGGTACTGGCACGTTGGGGTACTGTCAAATAGGACAAGACCATCTAAAATGTTTTTGACAAGCCTTGTGTGTGCAAAGTTTAATCAAAACGCAAAATATGGTGTGCAATTCCCAAAATAAATTCAAAATGGTGGACTTCCTTTTAGGTTTAGCATACGGCTACAGAATACCTTTTGTAGGTCTTAAGCTAATAGGTATGCCTCCCAGTTTTCATAAATCTTGGTCAAGTCATCTTTAGTTGTGTATCGCTTGAATCATACAATTGGAAATGCTCCATAAAAATGCATAGAGGGCGCTATTGAGCACAACGTTGGGTTACTTGCACGTCAGGGTACTGGCACGTTGGGGTACTGTTACATGGAACAAGGACCATTTAAAATGTTAGTTTTTTCCATGGCTTGTCTGTGCAAAGTTTAATGAGAAAGGCCAAAAATGATGTATAATTCCCAAAATAAAATCAAAATAGCGGACTTCCTCTTTGGTTTGGCAAATGGCTACATAATACTTTTTTGTAGGTCTAGCATAATCATACAATCGGAAATGCTTCATAAAAATGTCTAGAGGGCGCTATTTATTGCAAATTGCACAATAAATCTCTAAAAATTCATGTTCATGACAAGTCTGATGTGTTTGCAAAGTTTCATGAGTTTTCATGTGTATAAAAAAAAAAAAAAAGCAGCACTTGACAACTATTACATGGAACAAGGACCATTTAAAATGTTAGTTTTTTCCATGCCTTGTCTGTGCAAAGTTTAATGAAAAAGGCCAAAAATTATGTATAATTTCCAAAATAAAATCAAAATAGCGGACTTCCTCTTTGGTTTGGCAAATGGCTACATAATACTTTTTTGTAGGTCTAGCATAATCATACAATCGGAAAGGCTTCATAAAAATGTCTAGAGGGCGCTATTTATTGCAAATTGCACAATAAATCTCTGAAAATTCATGTTCATGACGAGTCTGATGTGTTTGCAAAGTTTCATGAGTTTTCATGTGTATATAAAAAAAAAAGCAGCACTTGACAAACAATGCATTGCTATGGCAACAGCGTGTTACAAAATAAAAAACTTTCGATTACTTTGCATCTTAAACATCTTAAGATGAAACACACCAAGTTTGAAGACAGTCGGATAAATTTTGTAGGAGGGGTTCGTTAAAATATGACCCCTGAAAAAGGCCACAAAAAATGGCAACAAATCCCATCATAAATCAAAATGGCAGACTTCCTGTTTGGTTTAGCACATGGTTCCAAGAGACTTTTTTGTACATCGTGGGCTCTTATGTATGCCTGCAAATTATCATAGCGCTAGGTGAAACGTACAACCGGGTATGCTTTGTTAAAGAGGAGTTTTTTAGCTCAAAATGTGATGCCCGGCCCCTGGGGGACTTCCTGTTAGGTTAAGCACATGGCACCAAGAGACTTTTTTGTACATCCTGGACTGTTACATATGTCTACAATTTTTCGTCGCTCTAGCTGTTTCGTACAACTGGGAATGTTTCATTAATAAGATTTTTTTTCCTTTGCAAAAAGTGCATGCCACGACAACAGCGTGTGACGAAATAAAAAACTTTCAATCACTTTTCATTTTCAACATCTTAAGATGAATCACACCAAGTTTGAAGATGATCGGATAAACTCTGTAGGAGGAGTTTGTTAAAATATGACCCCTATGAAATGGCCCAAAAAAATGGCAACACATTCCAAAGTAAATCAAAATGGCGGACGTCCTGTTAGGTTTAGCCTATGGTTCAAAAAGAGTTTTTTGTACCTCGAGGGCTGTTATATACCTCTACAAATTTTGGTAACTCTATGTGAAACGTACAGCCGGGTATGCTTTGTTAAAGAGGAGTTTTTTAGCTCAAAATGTGATGCCCGGCCCCTGGGGGACTTCCTGTTGGGTTTAGCACAGGGCACCAAGAGACTTTTTTGTACATCTTGGGCTGTTACATATGTCTACAAATTTTCGTAGCTCTAGCTGCTTCGTACAAATGGGAATGCTTCTTTAAGGATATTTTTTTTCCTTTAAAAACAGTGCATGCCATGACAACAGTGTGCGACGAAATACAAAGCTTTCAATAACTTTTCATCTTCAACATCTTAAGATGAATCACACCAAGTTTGAAGATGATCGGATAAACACTGTAGGAGGAGTTCGTTAAAATAAGACCCCAATGAAATGGCCAAAAAAATGGCAACACGTTCCAAAATAAATCAAAATGGTGGACTTCCTGTTAGGTTTAGCATATGGTTCAAAAAGAGTTTTTTGTAGGTCATAGCCTGTTACATATGTGTACCAATTTTCGTAGCTCTAGATTAAACGTACAACCGGCAATGGTTCGTGAAGTAAGAATTTTTAAACTCTAAATTTGATGCGCCACCACCGTCATATAGTATATCAAAAACTTTTCATTTTTCACAATGATGTTGTCCCAGGTGTTGAGATGGTACATCCCAAGTTTGAAGTCAATCGGGTTAACCGTGTAGGAGAAGCGGGCAAAAGTATGACCCCTGTAAATGTGCAAAAATTGGCAAAAATTGGACATTTAAATACTCATACCTCACTTTCTGTCTATTTTAGGGTACACACTTCAAAGAGGTTTTTGTTCATTGGGATGTGCTACAGGTGCCACACAATTTTCATAGCCGTCGGACAATCGTAGCGGGACAGGGATCCGTTTAACCTATGTAGGGGGCGCTAAGGAGCCATTTTTCTGTTATCATGTATGGCGACTTTAAAATATCAAATTTTTCGCCAGGCCTGATGTGCGTGTAAAGTTTGGTGAGTTTTCGTTCACGTTTAGTGTCTCAAAAATGCGATTGTTTGCGGAGAAGAAAAAGAAGAATAATAAGAAGAATTCCTACAAAAACAATAGGGCCTCGCAGCGGCACCGCCGCCGCCGCTGCTCGGGCCCTAATAATAAGAAGAATTCCTACAAAAACAATAGGGCCTCGCAGCGGCACCGCCGCCGCCGCTGCTCGGGCCCTAATAATCGGTGCTGGATTTCACTTTGATTTACCTTTCTTTTCTCTTTATTTCTTTTTTTTCTGACCTTTTCTCTGGTCTCCTGACCATTTAAATCTCACGACTCTGGCAAGATTCTGAAGTACCTGGTTAAGGCGAAGGGTAATGGGATATTTATAATGTTTTAGGTGAATGAATGAGTATAAATTTATACGTATTTGCACGCACGCACACGCACGCACGCGCACGCACGCAAACGCACACACGCAAACGCACGCACGCACGCAAACGCACGCACGCAAACGCACGCACACATACACACAAAAAAAAAAAAAAAAGAAAAAGAAAAAAAAAAAAGAGCAATGATGACAAGACGTTGAATCGGTAAGACTACCGAATGAACAATTCTGAGCTCTTAAAAAAAAAAAAGAATAAGAATAATAATAATAAGAAGAATTCCTACAAAAACAATAGGGCCTCGCAGCGGCACCGCCGCCGCCGCTGCTCGGGCCCTAATAATAATAAGAATTCCTACAAAAACAATAGGGCCTCGCAGCGGCACCGCCGCCGCCGCTGCTCGGGCCCTAATAATAAGAATTCCTACAAAAACAATAGGGCCTCGCAGCGGCACCGCCGCCGCCGCTGCTCGGGCCCTAATAATAATAATAAGAAGAATTCCTACAAAAACAATAGGGCCTCGCAGCGGCACCGCCACCGCCGCTGCTCGGGCCCTAATAATTCTTACAAAAACAAGAGGGACCTCGCAGCGGTCGCTGCTCGGGCCCTAATAATTCTTACAAAAACAAGAGGGACCTCGCAGCGGTCGCTGCTCGGGCCCTAATAATTCTTACAAAAACAAGAGGGACCTCGCAGCGGTCGCTGCTCGGGCCCTAACTAGAGCTGCGAGCAGCTATAAAGGGCCCTCGCAGCCCGGGCCACGTTGGGGTCCTTGGACGTTGGGGTACTTGCACGTTGGGGTACTGGCACATTGGGGTACTGGCATATTGGAAGCAAAATTTCTTTGAAAATGGCATAATAAACGTTTACATGTAGAATATTTTTTTGCCAGTGTGTGTGTCAAGCTCAACGGGTTTTGGTGATTGTTAAGACCTGCAAAAATCAGCGTCCTTTTTTATTTTTAGGCAATGAGTTGCCCTGATTGGTATTTTTTTGTAAAAGTGTATATACACATCATCGCTCGTTGTACTCATTGCACAATGTTACTTTTATTGTCCAAAGGGGCAATCAAAAATGAATAAAACAAAATGGAAACGTACATACGTTTGGATCGGTGTGAAGCCAGTGAACAATTTGAGTGGTGGAAACTAAAAGAATATTCATAAATGACTTAGTTATCACACTTAGAATGAGTGTACATTTTTTGTACAAAATACCGTATGTGGGGTATTTATTTATTTTTTTATATAAGCCTCAAGGGCTAGGTGGCGCTGTATTTATAACTGAATGTTGTCATAGAGATACCTTCAGGCCTTGATTATAAGCATACATGTCAAGTGTGGGATTTTTTTTGGAGCATGTACCGTGGAGTTATTAAGCATATCCTTCATTCACGATATTGCTTTTAATGTCCATAGAGGCTATCAAAAATAAATAAAAATATATATATGTTTGGATAAGTCTGATGCCAGTGAACATTTTGAGTGGTGGAAACTAAAAGAATATTCATAATTGACTTCGTTATCACACTTAGAATGAGTGTACATTTTTTGTACAAAATACCGTATGTGCGGTATTTTTTTTTCATGCCTCAAGGGCTAGGTGGCGCTGCATATATAACTGAATGTTGTCATAGAGATAACTTCAGGCCTTGACGATAAACATACATGTCAAGTTTGGGATTTTTTGGAGCATGTCCCGGGGAGTTATCAAGCATATCCTTTTACATTGCGAAACACAAATTTTGATGCCCCGCCCTCATCATATAGTATTTCGAAAAGTCAAAATTTTTCCCCCTGTCGTTGGCTCAGGTCTTGACATGGTCCAGGCCAAGTCTTAACTCAGTCGGATGAAACGTGTAGGAGAAGTGGGCAAAAGTCTGCCCCCTGTGAATGTGCAAAAATCGTCAAAAATGGGGCATTCAAAAATTCGTAGCTCACTTCCTGTTCATTTTAGCATATGGGTACAAGAGACTTTTTTGTAGGTCTTGGGCTCCCTCATACACCTAAAAATATTCGTCGTTCTTGCTTAAACGTACAACCGGTGCTGCTTCGTTAAAAATTTCGAGGGGGCGCTATTGAGTCATTTTTGTAAAAATAGCACAATCAACAATAAAATATTGCTCATTTTACCAGGCCAGATGTGTGTGCCAAGTTTCATGAGTTTCTGTGCATGTTTAGACCCTCAAAACTGGCGTTGTTTTCTTGGCGAACAGCGCTTAGCCACACCCACAGCAATTCGCGAAAACTCACAAACTTCGTGTTGTGACATCATGAAGGCCGAAACCCTCATCTGAGCAATTATGAGGTAGGTCCAGTTAACGTGTTTGGAGAAAAACGTAGAAGAAAAATCGTAAGAAAAAAAATTGCCAATAGGTGGCGCTATCAGTAAGATGAAATATAAGTACGTAGATCTCTTAAGGGCTGGACTCTCATCAAATGTGTGAAATTTTGAGAAGATAGGATCATCTGGGTCAAGTTAAAGCAGCTTTTATTGCCACGAAAAATTACCAGACTTTGCGGCACCGTAGCGGCCACGCCCTTTGGCGAAAAGTTACAATATTCGGTGTAGGGCATGATCAACATCTTAAGGCTTGTCTGACCAATTTTCAACTGGATCCCTTCAAAGAGCTTGGCACAGTAGCTAAAAACGTAAAGTATGACATTTATTGTCACCACTAGGTGGTGCTATATATATAACAGAATTTTATCATATAGATGTCTTCAGGCCGTGACTATTAAGTTGCATGAGAAGTTTGAGATTTTTTGGAGCTTGTACATGGGAGTTATTCAGCATTTTGTCTTTCTGGACAAATTAAATTTTAAAGGCAATATTTGATGCCCCGCCCCCGTCATATAGTATTTCAAAAAGTCAAGATATTTTGCCCAGTTGTTGTCTCAGGTCTTGAGATGATACATGGCAAGTTTGAAGTCAACTGGCTGAAAAATATTTGCAAAGGGGGAAAAAGTATGACCACAGTGAATGTGCCAAAATGGGCCAAAATTTGATATTCAAAAATTCATAGCTCACTTCCTGTACATTTTAGGAAATGGCATTCACTGACTTTTTTGTGCGTCTTGGGGTGCTACACGTGCCTGCCAATTTTCGTAGCTCTAGCTCAAACGGGCCGGGATTGGTTTTTATTTTTCTACGCTCGGTGGCGCTATAGAGTTGCGTTGTTATGACAACTACATAATATCAAATTTTTCACCGGGTACGAAGAGACTGCAAAGTTTGGTGAGTTTTCGTAAATGTTTAGGCCCTCAAAAATGAGATCGTTTACGGAGAAGAAGAAGAAGAAGAAGAAGAAGAAGAAGAAGAAGAAGAAGAAGAAGAAGAAGAACTAGAGCTGCGAGCAGCTATAAAGGGCCCTCGCAGCCCGGGCCACGTTGGGGTCCTTGCACGTTGGGGTACTTGCACGTTAGGGTACTGGCACGTTGGGGTACTGGCATATTGGAAGCAAAATTTCTTTGAAAATGGCATAATAAACGTTTACATGAAGAATATTTTTTTTGCCAGTGTGTGTCAAGCTCAACGGGTTTTGGTGATTGTTAAGACCTGCAAAAATCAGCGTCCTTATTTATTTTTAGGCAATGAGTTGCCCTGATTGGTATTTTTTGTAAAAGTGTATATATACATCATCGCTCGTTGTACTCATTGCACAATGTTACTTTTATTGTCCAAAGGGGCAATCAAAAATGAATAAAACAAAATGGAAACGTACATACGTTTGGATCGGTGTGAAGCCAGTGAACAATTTGAGTGGTGGAAACTAAAAGAATATTCATAAATGACTTAGTTATCACACTTAGAATGAGTGTACATTTTTTGTACAAAATACCGTATGTGGGGTATTTTCTTTTCTTTTTTATATAAGCCTCAAGGGCTAGGTGGCGCTGTATTTATAACTGAATGTTGTCATAGAGATACCTTCAGGCCTTGATTATAAGCATACATGTCAAGTGTGGGATTTTTTTTGGAGCATGTACCGTGGAGTTATTAAGCATATCCTTCATTCACGATATTGCTTTTAATGTCCATAGAGGCTATCAAAAATAAATAAAAATATATATATGTTTGGATAAGTCTGATGCCAGTGAACATTTTGAGTGGTGGAAACTAAAAGAATATTCGTAAATGACTTCGTTATCACACTTAGAATGAGTGTACATTTTTTGTACAAAATACCGTATGTGCGGTATTTTTTTTTCATGCCTCAAGGGCTAGGTGGCGCTGCATATATAACTGAATGTTGTCATAGAGATAACTTCAGGCCTTGACGATAAACATACATGTCAAGTTTGGGATTTTTTGGAGCATGTCCCGGGGAGTTATCAAGCATATCCTTTTACATTGCGAAACACAAATTTTGATGCCCCGCCCTCATCATATAGTATTTCGAAAAGTCAAAATTTTTCCCCCTGTCGTTGGCTCAGGTCTTGACAAGTCTTAACTCAGTCGGATGAAACGTGTAGGTGAAGTGGGCAAAAGTCTGCCCCCTGTGAATGTGCAAAAATCGTCAAAAATGGGGCATTCAAAAATTCGTAGCTCACTTCCTGTTCATTTTAGCATATGGGTACAAGAGACTTTTTTGTAGGTCTTGGGCTCCCTCATACACCTAAAAATATTCGTCGTTCTTGCTTAAACGTACAACCGGTGCTGCTTCGTTAAAAATTTCGAGGGGGCGCTATTGAGTCATTTTTGTAAAAATAGCACAATCAACAATAAAATATTGCTCATTTTACCAGGCCAGATGTGTGTGCCAAGTTTCATGAGTTTCTGTGCATGTTTAGACCCTCAAAACTGGCGTTGTTTTCTTGGCGAACAGCGCTTAGCCACACCCACAGCAATTCGCGAAAACTCACAAACTTCGTGTTGTGACATCATGAAGGCCGAAACCCTCATCTGAGCAATTATGAGGTAGGTCCAGTTAACGTGTTTGGAGAAAAACGTAGAAGAAAAATCGTAAGAAAAAAAATTGCCAGTAGGTGGCGCTATCAGTAAGATGAAATATAAGTACGTAGATCTCTTAAGGGCTGGACTCTCATCAAATGTGTGAAATTTTGAGAAGATAGGATCATCTGGGTCAAGTTAAAGCAGCTTTTATTGCCACGAAAAATTACCAGACTTTGCGGCACCGTAGCGGCCACGCCCTTTGGCGAAAAGTTACAATATTCGGTGTAGGGCATGATCACCATCTTAAGGCTTGTCTGACCAATTTTCAACTGGATCCCTTCAAAGAGCTTGGCACAGTAGCTAAAAACGTAAAGTATGACATTTATTGTCACCACTAGGTGGTGCTATATATATAACAGAATTTTATCGTATAGATGTCTTCAGGCCGTGACTATTAAGTTGCATGAGAAGTTTGAGATTTTTTGGAGCTTGTACATGGGAGTTATTCAGCATTTTGTCTTTCTGGACAAATGAAATTTTAAAGGCAATATTTGATGCCCCGCCCCCGTCATATAGTATTTCGAAAAGGCATGATTTTTTGCCCAGTTGTTCTCTCAGGTCTTGAGATGATAAATGCGAAGTTTGAAGTCAATTGGATGAAAAATGTTTGCAAAGGGGGAAAAAGCATGACCACAGTGAATGTGCCAAAATAGGCCAAAATTGGACATTAAAAAATTCATAGCTCACTTCCTGTACATTTTAACTACATGGTCCCAATAGACTTTTTTGTGCGTCTCGGGGTGCTACACGTGCCTGCCAATTTTCGTTGTTCTAGCTCAAACATGCCGGGCTTGGTTTTTATTTTTCTATGCTAGGGGGCGCTATAGAGTCACGTTGTTATGACGACTTCATAATATCAAATTTTTCGCCGGGCCTGAGGAGTGTGCAAAGTTTGGTGAGTTTTCGTAAATGTTTAGGTACCCAAAATCGCGATCGTTTACGGAGAAGAAGAAGAAGAAGAAGAAGAAGAAGAAGAATTCGAACGAAAAACAATAGGGACCTCGCAGCGGTCGCTGCTCGGGCCCTAACTAGAGCTGCGAGCAGCTATAAAGGGCCCTCGCAGCCCGGGCCACGTTGGGGTACTTGCACGTTGGGGTACTGGCACGTTGGGGTACTGGCAAGTTTAGGTACGGCAAGAGTGTGCAAATTTCGGTGAGTTTTCGTAAATGTTTAGGTCCTCAAAAATGCGATCGTTTGCGGAGAATAAAGAATAATAATAATAACTAGAGCTGCGAGCAGCTATAAAGGGCCCTCGCAGCCCGGGCCACGTTGGGGTACTTGCACGTTGGGGTTCTTGCACATTGGGGTACTGGCACATTGGAAGCAGAATTTCTTTGAAAATGGCATGATAAACATGTGGATTTTTTTTTTTTTGCCAGGTGTGATGAGTGTGTCAAGCTCAATGGGTTGTGGTGATTGTTAAGATCTGCAAAAATCAGCGTCTTTTTTTATTTTTAGGCAATGAGTTGCCCTGATTGGTATTTTTTGTAAAAGTATATATACACACATCATTGCTCGTACTCATTGCACAATGTTGCTTTTATTGTCCATAGAGGCGATCAAAGAAAATGAAACTAAATTAAAAAAGTACATATGTTTGGATCGGTCTGATGCCAGTGAACACATTGAGTGGTGGAAAGTAAAAGAATATTCATAAATGACTTAGTTATCACACTTACAATGAGTTTCCAATTTTTGCAAAAATACCGTAAGCGAGGCATTTTTTTTTTTTTAATGCCTTAAGGACTAGGTGTCGCTGTATTTACAACTGAATTTTGTCATAGAGATACCTTCAGGCCTTGACTATAAATATACATTTCAAGTATGGGATTTTTTGGAGCATGTACCTGGGAGTTATTAAGCATAGCCTTCATTCACGATATTGCTTTTAATGTCCATAGAGGCCATCAAAAATACATAAAACTAAATAACAAAAATATGTATGTTTGGTTAGGTCTGATGCCAGTGAACATTTTGAGTGGTGGAAAGTAAAAGAATATTCATAAATGACTTCGTGATCACAATGAGAATGAGTTTACAATTTTTGTAAAAATACCGTAAGTGGGGTATTTTTTTTTCATGCCTCAAGGGCTCGGTGGCGCTGCATATATAACTGAATGTTGTCATAGAGATAGCTTCAGGCCTTGACTATAAACATACATGTCAATTTTGGGATTTTTTGGAGCATGTACCGGAGAGTTATTAAGCATATAATTTTTCATTGCGAAACACAAATTTTGATGCCCCGCCCTCATCATATAGTATTTAGAAAAGTCAAGATTTTTCTCCCTGTCGTTGGCTCAGGTCTTGACATAGCCCAGGTCAAGTCTGAAGTCAGTCGGATTAAACGTGTAGGAGAAGTGGGCAAAAGTATGCCCCCTGTAAATGTGCTAAAATCGTAAAAAATGGGACATTCAAAAATTCGTAGCTCACTTCCTGTTCATTTTAGCATATGGGTCCAAGAGACCTTTTTTGTAGGTCTTGGGCTCCCTCATACACCTAAAAATTTTCGTAGATCTTGCTTAAACGTACAACCGGGGCTGCTTCATTAAAATTTTCTAGGGGGCGCTATTGAGTCATTTCTGTAAAAATAGCACAATCCAGCATAAAATATCGCTCATTTTGCCAGGCCATGTGTGTGCCAAGTTTCATGCGTTTCTGTGCCGGTTTAGGCCCTCAAAATTGGTGTTGTTTTCTTGGCGAACAGCGCTTATCCACGCCCACAGCGATTAGCGAAAATTCACAAACTTCGTGTTGTGACATCATGAAGACCGAAACCCTCATCTGAGCAAATATGAGGTAGGTGCAGTTAATGTGGTTGGAGAAAAACATTTAAGAAAAATCGTAAGAAAAAAAATTGCCAGACGGTGGCGCTAACAGTAAGATGAAATATAAGTTCGTAGATGTCTTAAGGGCTGGACTCTCATCAAATGTGTGAAATTTTGAGAAGATAGGATTACCTGGATCAAGTAAAAGCAGCTTTTATTGCCACGAAAAATTACCAGACTTTGCGGCACCGTAGAGGCCACGCCCTTTCGCGAAAAGTTACAATATTCGGTGTGGGGCATGATCAACATCTTAAGGCTTGTCTGACCAATTTTCAACTGGATCCCTTCAAAGAGCTTGGCACAGTAGCTAAAAACGTAAAGTATGACATTTATTGTCACCACTAGGTGGCGCTATATATATAACAGAATTGTATCATATAGATGTTTTCAGGCCGTGACTATGAAGTTGCATGAGAAGTTTGAGATTTTTTGGAGCTTGTTCATGGGAGTTATTCAGCATTTTGTCTTTCTGGACAAATTAAAATTTAAAGGCAATATTTGATGCCCCGCCCCCGTCATATAGTATTTCGAAAAGTCAAGATATTTTGCCCAGTTGTTGTCTTGGGTCTTGAGATGACACATGGCAAGTTTGAAGTCAACTGGCTGAAAAATATTTGCAATGGGGGAAAAAGTATGACCACAGTGAATGGGCCAAAATGGGCCAAAATTGGACATTCAAAAATTCATAGCTCACTTCCTGTACATTTTAGGAAATGGCTTCCATTGACTTTTTTGTGCGTCTCGGGGTGCTACACGTGCCTGGCAATTTTCGTAGCTCTTTGTCAAACGGGCCGGGATTGGTTTTTATTTTTCTACGCTAGGGGGCGCTATAGAGTCGCATTGTTATGGCAACTACATAATATCAAATTTTTCGCCGGGCCCGAAGAGACTGCAAAGTTTGGTGAGTTTTCGTAAATGTTTAGGCCCTCAAAAATGCGATCGTTTACGGAGAAGAAGAAGAAGAAGAAGAAGAAGAACTAGAGCTGCGAGCAGCTATAAAGGGCCCTCGCAACCTGGGCCACGTTGGGGTACTTGCACGTCGGGGTAGTGGCATGTTGGGGTACTGTTTCATAGGGAACTGTCTAAATTGTAAATGTTTTTGCCATGCTTTGTGCTTGCAAAGTTTCATGGAAAGGCCAAAAATGATGCACAATTAACAAAATAAAATCAAAATGGTTTGGCACATGGCTACAGAATAATTTTTGTAGGTATTAGGCTGATAGGTGTGCCTCCAAATATTCACACATCTAGCTGAATCATATAATCGGAAATACTTCATAAAAATGTCTAGAGGGCGCTATTGAGCCATTTATTACAAATTGCACAACAAATCTCTAAAATATTAATGTTCTTGAGAGGTCTGATCTGTGTGCAAAGTTTTGAGTTTTCGCTCATGTTTAGAGTAAAAAAAAAAGCATTTTTCTTTGCAAACAGTGCATCGCGAGAGCAAAGGCGTGACAAAAAATTTCAATAACTTTTCATCTTAAATATCTTCAGATGAAACACGCCAAAGAATGAAGACAATCTGATAAGTTTTGTAGAAAATATGAGGCCTATAAAAGGCCCCAAAAAATGGCGACAAATAGCAAAGTAAATCAAAATGGCAGACTTCCTGTTTGGTTTAGCATATGGCTTTAGAAACTTTTTTGTCAGTCTTAGGCTGATAGGTATCCCAATTTTTACAAATCTAGCTGAATCATACATTTCCAAAAGCTTCATAAAAATGTCTATAGGGCGCTATTGAGCCATTTATTGCAAATTGCACAAGAAATCTCTAAAATATTCATGTTTATGACAAGTCTGATGTGTGTGTAAAGTTTCATGAGTTTTCGCTCGTTTAGACAAAAAAAAAAATAAGCAGCATTTTACTTGGCAAATAATGCATCGCTATGGCAACGGCTTGCGACAAAATAAAAAAAAACTTTCGATAACTTTGCATCTTAAACAGCTTAAGATGAAACACACCAAGTTGGAAGACAGTCGGATAAATTTCGTTGGAGTTCGTTAAAATGTGACCCCTAAAAAAGGCCACAAAAAATGGCTACAAATCCCGACGTAAATCAAAATGCCGGACTTCCTGTTTGGTTTAGCATATGGTTCTAAGAGACTTTTTTGTACATCGTGGGCTCTTATGTATGCCTCCAAATTATCATAGTGCTAGGTGAAACGTACAACCGGGAATGCTTCGTTAAAGAGGAGTTTTTTAGCTCAAAATGTGATGCCCGGCCCCTACGGGACTTCCTGTTGGGTTTAGCACATGGCACCAAGAGACTTTTTTGTACATCGTGGGCTGTTACATTTGTCTCCAAATTTTCGTAGCTCTAGCTGCTTCGTACAACTGGGAATGCTTCATTAAGAAGGAATTTTTTCCTTTGCAAACTGTGCATGCCACGGCAACAGCGTGCGACGAAATAAAAAGCTTTCAATAACTTTTCATCTTCAACATCTTAAGATGAATCACACCAAGTTTGGAGATGATCGGATAAACTCTGTAGAGGAGTTCGTTAAAATAAGACCCCTATGAAATGGCCCAAAAAATGGCAACACGTTCCAAAGTAAATCAAAATGGCGGACTTCCTGTTCGGTTTAGCATATGGTTCAAAAAGAGTTTTTTGTACCTTGAGGGCTGTTACATATGTCTTCAAATTTTGGTAACTCTAGGTGAAATGTACAGCCGCGAATGCTTCATTAAGTTAGAATTTTGAAACACAAAATTTGATGCCTCGCCTCTGGCGGACTTCCTGTTAGGTTTAGCATATGGCACCAACAGGCTTTTTTGTAGATCATAGTCTGTTACATATGTGTACCAATTTTCATAGCTCTAGGTTAAACGTACCACCGGCAATGCTTCGTTAAGTAAGAATTTTGAAACTGTAAATTTGATGCCCCGCCACCGTCATATAGTATGTCAAAAACTTTCGATTTTTTACCATGGTGTTGTCCGAGGTCTTGAGATGGTACATCCCAAGTTTGAAGTCAATCGGATTAACCGTGTAGGAGAAGCGGGCAAAAGTATGACCCCTGTAAATGTGCAAAAATTGGCCAAAATTGGACATTTAAATACTCATATCTCACTTCCTGTCTATTTTAGGGTACACAGATCAAAGAGGTTTTTGTTCATCTGGATATGCTACAGGTGCCACACAATTTTCATAGCTGTAGGACAATCGTAGCGGGACAGGGATCCGTTTAAGCTATGTAGGTGGCGCTACAGAGCCATTTTTCTGTTATCATGTATGGCGACTTTAAAATATCACATTTTTCGCCAGGCCCGATCTGCGTGTAAAGTTTGGTGAGTTTTCGTTCACGTTTAGTGTCTCAAAAATGTGATTGTTTGCGGAAAAGAATAATAACAAATAAAAAGAAGAATAATAAGAATTCCTTCAGGAACAATAGGGACCTCGCAGCGGTCGCTGCTCGGGCCCTAATAATAATAATTCTTACAAAAACAAGAGGGACCTCGCAGCGGTCGCTGCTCGGGCCCTAATAATAATTTTTACAAAAACAATAGGGACCTCGCAGCGGTCGCTGCTCGGGCCCTAATAATAATAATAATAATAATTTTTAGAAAAACAATAGGGACCTCGCAGCGGTCGCTGCTCGGGCCCTAATAATAAGAATTTTTACAAAAACAATAGGGACCTCGCAGCAGTCGCTGCTCGGGCCCTAATAAAAAAAAATAAAAATAATAATAATAATAATTTTAAAAAAACAATAGGGACCTCGCAGCAGTCGCTGCTCGGGCCCTAATGATAATAATAATAATAATAATAATTTTTACAAAAACAATAGGGCCTCACAGCGGCACCGCCGCCGCCGCTGCTCGGGCCCTAACTAGAGCTGCGAGCAGCTATAAAGGGCCCTCGCAACCCGGGCCACGTTGGGGTATTTGCACGTCGGGGTACTGGCATGTTGGGGTACTGTCAAATAGGAAACCATCTAAATTGTAAACGTTTTTGCCATGATTTGTGTTTGTAAAGTTTCATGGAAGGCCAAAAATGATGCACAATTAAAAAAATAAAATCAAAATGGATTGGCACATGGCTATATAGAATACTTTTTGAATATATTCGGCATGCCTGCCAACATTCACACATCTAGCATCATAAAAATGTCTAGAAGGCGCTATTGAGCCATTTATTACAAATTGCACAACAAATCTCTAAATAAAATATTCATGTTCCAGACAGGTCTGGTGTGTGTGCAAAGTTTTGTGAGTTTTCGCCCATATTTAGACTCTCAAAAAAGCATTTTTCTTCACAAACAATGCATGGCTACAGCAAAGGCGTGTGACAAAATAAAAAAATTCAAGAACTTTTCATCTTAAATATCTTAAGATGAAACACGCCAAAGAATGAAGACGATCTGATAAGTTCTGTTGAAAATATGACCCCTATAAAAAGCCCCAAAAAATGGCTACAAATACAAAAGTAAATCAAAATGGCAGACTTCCTGTTTGATTCAGCATATCGGTTTAGAAACCTTTTTATAAGTCTTAGGCTGATAGGTATCCCAATTTTTACAAATCTAGCTGAATCATAAAATACAAAACATTTGCAAAAACTTCATAAAAATGTCTAGAGGGCGCTATTGAACCATGTATTGCAAATTGAATAAGAAATCTCTAAAATATTCATGCTTATGACAAGCCTGATGTGTGTGTAAAGTTTCATGAGTTTTTTTCACATGTTTAGACAAAAAAAAAAAGCAGCATTTTACTTGGCAAACAATGCGTCGCCATGACAACGGCGTGCGACAAAATAAATAACTTTCGATAACTTTCATCTTAAACATCTTAAGATGAAGCACACCAAGTTTAAAGACAGTCGGATAAATTTTGTAGGAGGAGTTCGTTAAAGTATGACCCCTAAAAAAGGCCACAAAAAATGGCTACAAATCCCAACGTAAATCAAAATGGCGGACTTCCTGTTTGGTTTAGCAGATGGTTCCAAGAGACTATTTTGTACATCGTGGGCTCTTATGTATGCCTCTAAATTATCATAGCGCTAGGTGAAACGTACAACCGGGAATTCTTCGTTAAAGAGGAGTTTTTTAGCTCAAAATGTGATGCCCGGTTTAGCAGATGGTTCCAAGAGACTATTTTGTACATCGTGGGCTCTTATGTATGCCTCTAAATTATCATAGCGCTAGGTAAAACGTACAACCGGGAATGCTTCGTTAGTTTTTTAGCTCAAAATGTGATGCCCGGCCCCTGGGGGACTTCCTGTTGGGTTTAGCACATAGCACCAAGAGACTTTTTTGTACATTGTGGGCTGTTACATATGTCTACAAATTTTCGTAGCTCTAGCTGCTTCGTACAACTGGGAATGCTTCATTAACAAGGATTTTTTTTTTCCTTTGCAAAAAGTGCATGCCACGACAACAGCGTGCGACGAAATAAAAAGCTTTCAATAACTTTTCATCTTCAACATCTTAAGATGAGTCACACCAAGTTTGAAGATAATCGGATAAACTCTGTAGGAGGAGTTTGTTAAAATAAGACCCCTATGAAATGGCCAAAAAAATGGCAACACGTTCCAAAGTAAATCAAAATGGTGGACTTTCTGTTAGGTTTAGCATATGGTTCAAAAAGAGTTTTTTGTACCTTGAGGGCTGTTACATATGTCTTCAAATTTTGGTAACTCTAGGTGAAACGTACAGCCGGGAATGCTTTTTTAAGTAAGAATTTTGAACCGCAAAATTTGATGCCCCGCCTCTGGCGGACTTCCTGTTGGGTTTAGCATATGGCACCAACAGACTTTTTTTGTAGATCATAGTCTGTTACATATGTGTACCAATTTTCGTAGCTCTAGAATAAACGTATAACCGGCAATACTACGTTTAGTAAGAGTTTTGAAACTCTAAATTTGATGCCTCACCCCCGTCATATAGTACGTCAAAAAGTTTTGATTTTTTTACCATGATGTTGTCCCAGGTGTTGAGATGGTACAGCCCAAGTTTGAAGTCAATCGGGTTAACCGTGTAGGAGAAGTGGGCAAAAGAATGACCTCTGTATATGTACAAAAATGGGCTAAAATTGGACATTTAAATACTCATACCTCACTTCCTGTCTATTTTAGGGTACACATTTCAAAGAGGTTTTTGTTCATCTGGATGTGCTACAGGTGCCACACAATTTTCGTAGCCATAGGACAATCGTAGCGGGACAGGGATCCGTTAAACCTATATAGGTGGCGCTGTGGAGCCATTTTTCTGTTATCACGTATGGCGACTTTAAAATATCAAATTTTTCGCCAGGCCTGACGTGTGTGTAAAGTTTGGTGAGTTTTCGTTCACGTTTAGTGTCTCAAAAATGTGATTGTTTGCGGAAAAGAATAATAACAAAGAAAAAGAATAACTAGAGCTGCGAGCAGCTATAAAGGGCCCTCGCAACCCGGGCCACGTTGGGGTACTTGCACGTCGGGGTACTGGCACGTTGGGGTACTGTCAAATAGGACAAGGACCATCTAAAATGTTTTTGACAAGCCTTGTGTGTGCAAAGTTTAATCAAAACGCAAAATATGGTGTGCAATTCCCAAAATAAATTCAAAATGGCGGACTTCCTTTTAGGTTTAGCATACGGCGACAGAATACTTTTTGTAGGTCTTAAGCTAATAGGTATGCCTCACAGTTTTCACAAATCTAGGTCAAGTCATCTTTAGTTGTGTATCGCTTGAATCATACAATTGGAAATGCTCCATAAAAATGTATAGAGGGCGCTATTGAGCACAACGTTGAGTTACTTGCACGTCAGGGTACTGGCACGTTGGGGGTACTGTTACATGGAACAAGGACCATTTAAAATGTTAGTTTTTTCCATGCCTTGTCTGTGCAAAGTTTAATGAAAAAGGCCAAAAATGATGTATAATTCCCAAAATAATATCAAAATAGCGGACTTCCTCTTTGGTTTGGCAAATGGCTACATAATACTTATTTGTAGGTCTAGCATAATCATACAATCGGAAATGCTTCATAAAAATGTCTAGAGGACGCTATTTATTGCAAATTGCACAATAAATCTCTAAAAATTCATGTTCATGACAAGTCTGATGTGTTTGCAAAGTTTCATGAGTTTTCATGTGTATAAAAAAAAAAAAAAAAGCAGCACTTGACAAACAATGCATTGCTATGGCCATGACAACGGCGTGCGACAAAATAAAAAACTTTAGATTACTTTGCATCTTAAACATCTTAAGATGAAACACACCAAGTTTGAAGACAGTCGGATAAATTTTGTAGGAGGGGTTCGTTAAAATATGACCCCTGAAAAAGGCCACAAAAAATGGCAACAAATCCCATCATAAATCAAAATGGCGGACTTCCTGTTTGGTTGAGCACATGGTTCCAAGAGACTTTTTTGTACATCGTGGGCTCTTATGTATGCCTGCAAATTATCATAGCACTAGGTGAAACGTACAACCGGGAATGCTTCGTTAAAGAGGAGTTTTTTAGCTCAAAATGTGATGCCCGGCCCCTGGGGGACTTCCTGTTGGGTTTAGCACATGGCACCAAGAGACTTTTTTGTACATCCTGGGCTGTTACATATGTCTACAATTTTTCGTCGCTCTAGCTGCTTCGTACAACTGGGAATGCTTAATTAAGAAGGATTTTTTTTCCTTTGCAAAAAGTGCATGCCACGACAACAGCGTGTGACGAAATAAAAAACATTCAATAACTTTTCATTTTCAACATCTTAAGATGAATCACACCAAGTTTGAAGATGATCGGATAAACTCTGTAGGAGGAGTTTGTTAAAATATGACCCCTATGAAATGGCCAAAAAAAATGGCAACACGTTCCAAAGTAAATCAAAATGGCGGACGTCCTGTTAGGTTTAGCATATGGTTCAAAAAGAGTTTTTTGTACCTCGAGGGCTGTTATATACCTCTACAAATTTTGGTAACTCTAGGTGAAACGTACAGCCGGGTATGCTTTGTTAAAGAGGAGTTTTTTAGCTCAAAATGTGATGCCCGGCCCCTGGGGGACTTCCTGTTGGGTTTAGCACCGGGCACCAAGAGACTTTTTTTGTACATCTTGGGCTGTTACATATGTCTAAAAATTTTCGTAGCTCTAGCTGCTTCGTACAAATGGGAATGCTTCTTTAAGGATATTTTTTTTTCCTTTGCAAACAGTGCATGTCATGACAACAGCGTGCGACGAAATACAAAGCTTTCAATAACTTTTCATCTTCAACATCTTAAGATGAATCACACCAAGTTTGAAGATGATCGGATAAACACTGTAGGAGGAGTTCGTTAAAATAAGACCCCTATGAAATGGCCAAAAAAAAATGGCAACACATTCCAAAGTAAATCAAAATGGTGGACTTCCTGTTAGGTTTAGCACATGGTTCAAAAAGAGTTTTTTGTAGGTCATATAGGACATATAGTCTGTTACATATGTGAACCAATTTTCGTAGCTCTAGATTAAACATACAACCGGCAATGCTTCGTTCAGTAAGAATTATTAAACTCTAAATTTGATGCCCCGCCGCCGTCATATAGTATGTCAAAAACTTTCGATTTTTTACCATGATGTTGTCCCATGTGTTGAGATGGTACATCCCAAGTTTGAAGTCAATCGGGTTAACCGTGTAGGAGAAGCGGGCAAAAGTATGACCCCTGTAAATGTGCAAAAATGGGCCAAAATTGGACATTTAAATACTCATATCTCACTTCCTGTCTGTTTTAGGGTACACATATCAAAGAGGTTTTTGTTCATCTGGATGTGCTACAGGTGCCACACAATTTTCATAGCCGAAGGACAATCATAGCGGGACAGGGATCCGTTTAACCTATGTAGGTGGCGCTCCAGAGCCATTTTTCCTGCAATTGGTCACAAAATCCAATATCCGAGTCTGAAATTGTCATGTCTAAAACTCAGCTACTACTCAACTGAAAAAGTTCACGGTAAGTAAAGTGCGAATTGTATGACCGCACAGCCTCTGCCTTGTCTGGCTTCTGAAAGTCTGCACACAGTGGTCGGCGTTTGTTCTGCATTTCCTGGTCCAGCGCAAGCTCTTCAAGGAGTGTGTCCTCATCCAGATTGGCCCCATGAGAGATGGTCTCCACAATCCTCTTAAGATCCTCCACATATTCTGAAATAATATACCCATTGAATTATTTAATCGTGTTGTACATATATGCAAAATAATTAGAATTAACTTTCATTTCTATTCCTACTTTTTCCCACTATGTTGTGATTAGATTGTTGAATTCTAATTGTGGATGTAGATATTTCAAATAAAAAATACATATGACATGATGGCTGCCCCAGGACTTTGCGCACAATACAGGACCATCTCAGAAAATTAGAATATTATGGCTTTTATTTATTTATTTTTTACTTGGTCTGAGGAAATATTCTAATATTTTGAGATAGGATATTTGAGTTTTCTTAAGCTGTAAACCATAATCAGCAATATTAAAAAAAAATAAAAGGCTCGCAATATTTCAGTTGATTTGTAATGAATCCAGAATGTATGGCATTTTTGCTTATTTAATAGCATTACAGAAAATAATGGAATTTATCACAATATTCTAATTTTCTGAGACAGTCCTGTAAATGCTCCTTTTCTGTACTGTACTTGGGATAGCACACATTGTATTTAGCACCCTCATCCTTTGTAACATCCTGGACCTGGTGTGCATGGAGGGTCTGAGTTTCCACGGTCACCAAAAGAGCTCTGCCTGGACCAAACTGTCTGAACTCCTGAAAATATGATTCCATAAACATATGTACCATGCAAATTATGTTGTTTGAGATGATCAAAACCAATTATTACAATAACTATCCTTACCCTTTTTATGTCCTTTAGCTCAAATTGAGACTGCTACGGTTCTGTTTGAGGGCAAGGCTTGACATGAAGCTTCTTTTCCCCTTAAAAAAAACTAAACAAAAAACCTTTTAAATAAGAAACTATGTTGAAATGCAGGTAATATTTACACCTATACAGCCATTTTATTCTTTGAAAAATGCACAATACATTTGTAAATAAATTACATGTACAGTGATACCTCGGCTCACGAACGCTTCAGCTCACGAACTTTTCGCCTCACGAACATTAAATTCGCGAAAATTTAGTCTCGGCCGACGAACTACTTTTCGGCGGACGAACCAAACCACGCGGTCAAACCTACGGTGGCGGCCACAAGATGCTGACGCACGCTCACGGCATCCCAGTTCGTCACCCTTCGTCTTTTAGTGCGGACGCGGTTTGTGTTTGATAGACATTTTGAGTGTACTTTTGCTATTATGGGACCGAAAAAGACCCCACCACAGCCTAGTGTTAAGCCTAAAGCCTAATTTATGCCTCCACGTTTGCTCTCGCGTCGATGAGCGCCGTCGATCACATGATCGACGCGAGCCATGAATTTTAAGTGCTGCGTCGCTCGTGGCCGGCCGACGTGCACACGTCGCCAATCCTTGGACGCACGTCGATGGCGGGGCGTCGCTCGCTTCTGATTGGTCCGTTCGATGGCGTTTTTTCTTTTTTTTCTCTCTCTCTCTCCCCGCCCCCCGCCCAGATAGTTTCGGTGAAGGCAACTGGCGGCGCAAATCGACTTCCCTGCTCGGAGACCACGGCTGTGCATGTGGATATGTGCCTGGGACGAGAGGCGGAAAACAACAATTAAAAAAAAAAAAAAAAAAAAAACTGTGTTCGCTAAGCGCACGGCTGTTGTGTTTTGGCGAGTTTACGGCCGACACCGGTGCAAATTGGCAATAATTAATTGCCACGGTGATGAACTTACTCTCCCCCCGGCTTTGTTTCGTGTTTCTGAATTAAATTGAACTTCCTGAATCCGTCATAAAATGCAGAGGCCCAGCCATAGCGACAGCGGGACTTGGTGTGAAACTCCAGCAGACACAGATGTGTATTGCGCACAAGTCGGAAGGCAAACGCACGGGCGGAGCTCCAACGTGACGCCTCGACGCGAGCCTCTCGCAGAAGCATACTGAGGCCTTAATGCTTACCAGCGAGGGACGGCGATTCGGCGGCGCGTTTGCATTGTAGTCAATGGAGTTCGCGCCACTAAAAAAGGCGAAAGTGCCATCACCTACCTCAAAAAAGGAGAAAATCGTGCCACGGCTGTTTAGTCCCAGGAAAGAGGTGAAAGTAGTTGGCGGTGCTCACTTTTTGTTGACTCGCTAAAGTGCTCCACTTCCTTGTTCACCAATGGACACACCTCCTCCGCTCCGGTGAGCACGAAAGTGCGAATGAGCGACAACCGTTCCATAAACACTCTACGCGGTGAAACGCTCGCGAATGAAGTAAGTCTACCATTGCTACTATCCTTAAGAACTACCATCACAAAGTAAAATAAAACGACTTTATTATACAGTACAATTTATTTCTTTAATTACAATACAAAAGCACGTTTATTATACATAAAATAAGGTATATTTTTGTGTAATTTTAAGGGTTATTTAGTAGAAAATTATGTTTTATAGGGACCTGGGAACGGATTATTCTCATTTTAATGGTTTCTTATGGGAAATAAATGTTCGGAAGAAGAACTTTTCGGCTTACACACACTCTCTGGGAACCAATTAAGTTCGTGAGCCGAGGTATCACTGTACATGACAAATTTGAACACTAGGTGGGGTGAGCAATTTGTTTTTCCATTAATTGGTGTGTTATCAATCATGTATATTGTACATATACTAACATTTTGGATGCAAACACACCCAAATCATTTTCCAAACTCGCCAGTTTCCTTCGACTCATAATCACTCCATAAGCATCTCATCCACCATCTGAAACAAATTTTGAACTGGTGTTAACTGTTGTTAACTTCAACATGCACAGCACAATACATAATACAAAATAAAATAGACAACAAATGGAAAGTTAGCAGTTCCTCATTAGAAATTGGTACCTTTTCATTGACTGTATATTAATTTAGCAGTGGTTATTTTTACCATGAGCTGCTAAAATAAGTGTGTCACGCCGCTACCGGCGTGGCGGTTCATGCTTTTATTGTTGTGTCCCTGTTTCCTGTTTTACCTTGAAAATCTAACTCTCATCTCACCCCAGGTCACTTGCCCTTCCTGCCGCTCCATAATTACCGGTCCCCGCCCTTGATTATCACCACCTGCCACCAATCACCTACAGCAATAAAAGCCACCTGCATTCTCCCCTCAGTGCCGAAGTGTCACAGTCAGTGCATGGAAGCGTCCCACAGTCCTTATGTCCTCGTTCATGTTGCCAAGTGTTTTTGCCTTGTTTTTGTGCTTTTTCCTCCCCAGTGGAGCGCCTTTTGTTACCCCTTTTGCCTTGTGCCCTTTTTCCTCCCTAGCGGAGCGCTTTTCGTTGTCCCCAGTACTTTTTGCCTGTTTTTTCCTCCCTAGTGGAGCGCTTTTTGTTCTCCACTTTTTTGCTTCCCTGTTCTCCTCTCAGCTTGAGAGGAGACACCTGTTGGCCGGAAATAAACCTGCTGCCTTGGTGGCTTACCTTACGCCTGCGTCTGAGTCCTACCTTACCTCGTCGTGTCAGTACACTTCGGCCAGCATGGACCCAGCAGGCAAGGTCGAGGCTGCACTGCAGAGCCAGGAGGCCCGGCTCGACAACCAGGACCGGATCCAGCAAACCATGCTGTCCCAGATTGGGGAATTGACCAGCCAGGTCCACGAGCTGGTGAGCCTCTCACGGCGTCGAGCGCCAGCTCCCACCGGACAAATTCCTCATCCTGAGTTCTCCGTACCGTCCACGCCATTCACCGGGGTAGGATTAAGACTGGCCTCCCCAGAACGATACTCCGGTGAACCCGGGCGCTGTCAAACTTTCCTCACGGAGTGTGACATACATTTTGAACAGTTAACACAGGCATTTCCCACAGCCCGATCCCGAGTGGCCTTCATGGTGTCGCACCTGACGGGACGGGCCAAAACCTGGGCAACCGCCGAATGGGCCAGGGGTTCCTCGGTCTGTCAAAGCGTACAGGACTTTCAAGTCGCTTTGCGCCAAGTCTTTGATCCAGAGAACAATGACCGAGAG
This sequence comes from Festucalex cinctus, assembly GCF_051991245.1. Classification (NCBI taxonomy): domain Eukaryota; kingdom Metazoa; phylum Chordata; class Actinopteri; order Syngnathiformes; family Syngnathidae; genus Festucalex; species Festucalex cinctus. Next base: position 981,581 of record NC_135413.1, read on the forward strand.
AAGGCACGAGCACTGAGCCGACTTCAACAAGGCAAGGAATCTGTCAGCGATTACGCTGTCCGTTTTCGAACACTGGCAACGAACAGTGGCTGGAACGCCATAGCTCTTCATGACCATTTCTTGAAAGGACTCTCACCGGCCATTCAAGAACTTCTGATTCCCGTAGATCTCCCCACGGACTTGGACGCCTTAATTTCCCTCGCCATCCGCACAGATCATCGTCGCCAGGAGCTGGCTAAGATCGGCGGACCTCGAAGGAGGGAGGAACCCACCTCCTGGTCACGGCCACCGGAGGCCAGAAGGCCGCAACCCATCTTTCCTTCCCAACCGGAACCAGGAGAGGTGGACCTCGCCAGAGACGAACCCATGCAACTGGGAAGGGCTCGGCTTTCGCCTGAGGAGAGGCAGCGCCGACGCCGAGAGGGCCGTTGCTACTATTGTGGTGGTCTTGGACACTTGGTGGGATCCTGCACCACGAAGGGCAACTCTCCGGTGAGTTCTCCATCACCCCGACCCGCCAAGAACCACAGACTCACGCAAATTCAGATAACCCATCACAATGTCACCACAGATCTGTCAGCCCTTATCGACTCCTGATCCGACGAAAGTCTCATGGACTGGGAGCTCGTAAGGCAAATACGAGCCTCCACCGAACCCCTTTCCTCGACCATCCAGGCTAGAGCGCTGAACGGCAAAGAACTCTTCAAGATCACCCACATCACTGAACCTCTGGGAGTCCGAATTGGACAGCACTGCGAGACTCTCCGCTTCCACGTTGTCCACGCTTCATCTCCCACTTTGGTTCTGGGTCACCCTTGGCTGCGTCTACACAACCCCAGAATTGACTGGAACTCGGGAACCATTCTGGAGTGGGGAAAAGAATGCAACAATCACGGGTTGGAACAACCCGCACCCCGGAACACCACAGCCCAGGTCCACCAGGTGACTCTCGCCTCACCTGCTCAAGAGGAATACCCGAACCTGCACACTGTTCCCTCCTGTTACCACCACCTGCGGGAGGTATTCAGCAAGACCAAGGCCATGACTCTTCCTCCCCACCGACCGTATGACTGCCCGATTGACCTGATTCCCGGATCAACCATCCCCAAGGTGAGACTGTACTCGGTCTCAGGACCCGAACGCCAGGCCATGAACACTTACATAGACGACTCCTTGAAAGCCGGCCTCATCCGACCGTCTTCCTCGCCTGCAGGAGCAGGCTTCTTTTTTGTGAGCAAGAAGGATGGATCCCTACGCCCATGTATTGACTACAGCCCCTTGAATGACATCACAGTTAAAAATCGATACCCACTGCCACGGATGTCCTCGGTTTTCGACCAGTTGCAACAAGCCAAAATATTCACAAAGCTCGACCTCCGAAACGCTTATCACCTCATCCGAATCCGCGATGGGGATGAATGGAAGACAGGATTCAACACCCCCCGGGGACATTACGAGTACCTCGTTATGCCTTTCGGACTCACCAATGCACCAGCAGTATTTCAGGCCATGATTAATGAGGTACTAAAGGACTTTATTGATCACTTCGTGTACGTTTACTTGGACGACATACTAATATACTCTCCTGACCTAACCAGCCATCGAGACCACGTAAGCCGAGTCCTGCAACGCCTCCTGGATCATCAACTATACGTGAAAGCGGAAAAAAGCCTGTTCCACGTCAACACCATCTCCTTCCTGGGATTTGTCATTTCACCCGGAAGGGTGGAGATGGACTCAGACAAGGTCAGCGCCGTGCGAGATTGGCCCACGCCTGACTCGCGAAAGAGGGTTCAGCAGTTCCTAGGATTTGCCAACTTTTACCGACGATTCATAAGAAACTTCAGCACCATTGCCGCTCCCCTACACGCCTTGACATCCCCACAGGTTCGATTCATGTGGACCCCGGAAGCCGAAAGAGCATTCAATGACTTGAAAATCCGATTTACCAACGCCCCAATCCTTAAAGTTCCTGACCCCAAACGCCAGTTCGTGGTCGAAGTCGACGCCTCGAATATTGGGATTGGGGCGGTGTTGTCCCAGCGCTGCCAAGAGGACGGCAAGACGCATCCCTGCGCGTTTCTCTCACGGAAACTATCGAAAGCAGAACGCAACTACTGTGTTGGAGATCGGGAGCTGCTAGCAGTAAAAGTAGCTCTCGAAGAATGGAGGCACTGGTTAGAAGGAGCTGAACACCCCTTCGTGATCTGGACCGACCATCGAAACCTGGAGTATTTACGCCAGGCCAAGAGACTCAACCCTCGACAGGCCAGATGGTCTTTGTTTTTTAATCGCTTTTCATTCTCTCTGACCTACAGGCCAGGCAGTAAAAATGCCAAAGCTGACGCCTTATCAAGAGTCCACGAGTCCGAGCCATTGGAGACCGAGCCTGAGACAATTTTGCCCCGTGACTGCATAGTCGGGGCTATGAGATGGCAACTTGAGGACGATGTCAAGGAGGCGCTGCGCAACGTCACTCCCCCCACGTCATGCCCACCACGGCGACTCTTCGTGCCTGAGGAGCTAAGGTCCCAGGTAATACACTGGGCTCACACATCACGGCTATTTTGTCATCCTGGCGTCCGCAGGACCATGTATGCTGTTGCCCGGAGATTCTGGTGGCCGGCAATGGAAACCACGATAAAAGAGTACGTCGCTGCCTGTCCGACTTGTGCCCGCAACAAGACTTCAAATCAGTCCCGGATGGGCCTTCTCCAACCGCTACCAATCCCATCTAGACCATGGGCAGAAATATCATTGGACTTTGTGACCGGACTACCCCCATCCCATGGTAAAACCACAATCCTCACCGTTGTTGACAGAATCTCCAAAATGGTTCGCTTCATTCCACTATCCAAGCTCCCATCCGCCAAAACTACCGCAGACATCATGATCCACCACATATTCCGGTTTTATGGATTCCCACTGCACATCGTCTCCGACCGTGGACCACAGTTCGTCTCCCGTTTCTGGACACAATTCTGCAAAGCCCTAGGAGCCAAAGCCAACCTGACGTCAGGGTACCACCCGGAGGCCAATGGGCAGGCTGAAAGATTAAACCAGCAACTCGAAACTGGACTCCGATGCCTCGTCTCCCAGAACCCGACTACCTGGAGCACTTACCTGGTTTGGGTCGAGCTCACACATAACTCTTTACCCACATCTGCCACAGGTCTCACCCCGTTCAAATGTGTCCATGGCTACGATCCCCCATTCTTCGCCGAGCTAGAAGAGGAGGCAACGGTTCCCTCGGTTCAGGCCATGGTCCGTCGATGCCACAAAGTCTGGTCGGCGGCCCGGATGGCGCTTCAACGCCAGGGAGACCGGGTAAAGAGGGCCGCCGACCGGAAGAGGAGACCGGCGCCCGACTTTTATTGTTGCTTTTATTGTTGTGTCCCTGTTTCCTGTTTTACCTTGAAAATCTAACTCTCATCTCACCCCAGGTCACTTGCCCTTCCTGCCGCTCCATAATTACCGGTCCCCGCCCTTGATTATCACCACCTGCCACCAATCACCTACAGCAATAAAAGCCACCTGCATTCTCGCCTCAGTGCCGAAGTGTCACAGTCAGTGCATGGAAGCGTCCCACAGTCCTTATGTCCTCGTTCATTGTTTTTGCCTTGTTTTTGTGCTTTTTCCTCCCCAGTGGAGCGCCTTTTGTTACCCCTTTTGCCTTGTGCCCTTTTTCCTCCCTAGCGGAGCGCTTTTCGTTGTCCCCAGTACCTTTTGCCTGTTTTTTCCTCCCTAGTGGAGCGCTTTTTGTTCTCCACTTTTTTGCTTCCCTGTTCTCCTCTCAGCTTGAGAGGAGACACCTGTTGGCCGGAAATAAACCTGCTGCCTTGGTGGCTTACCTTACGCCTGCGTCTGAGTCCTACCTTACCTCGTCGTGTCAAAGTGCTGTTAACTTTCTAGATTGTAGTTCTTACCCCATATTATAGCCAAGTGACAGCTTCAGGGCCAGGAGCGGGTCAAACGAGTCTTCCTCGAAATGTGCGCTGTACAACACTGACTGAGTCAGGTGTCCATTTATCTCTCGTCTGTTGTACTTGCTTTGTCCATTTTTCGCCAAGAGCTGCATCTTGAGGGAACCGAAAAAGGTTCACGCCATCCTCCCTTCGATTACAACAAAATCCGGCCAAGCAACGAGACGGCATTGTAGAAATTCAGTTGATTATAAAACACACAGCAGTCATAAGCTTGCAGCGGCAAAGCAAAGACGCTGACTTCCGTTCTTCCGCTGATGTCATATCCGATTCGGCCGCTGGAGCGCACCAATGGCCAGATTTTGCGCGGGTAAGTTAAAAATAAGGAAATACTCTTTTAATATGTTTTGACTCGACGAGCCGCTCATTTTGTCGTGTATATTATATCGTTCCAAACAACATATTAAAAAATGTCCTGAGCTGTCCCATACACTTTAACAGATGCGTAATAGTGTGTACTCATTATAAAGTGTTACTAATTAGCTGTAAAAATGTTCCCATTTTTACATCACATTTGGACGGAAACGCCATAGAACAGGCCAGCATGTGAACCCTGATGGGCCGCTCACTCAAAGGCCAAAGACGAGGTGGTATTTATTAGTGCTGTCAAACGATTAAAATTTTAAATCTGATTAATCACACTTTTTAATTTTGATTAATTTTGATTAATTTTGAACTTTAATCACGATTAATCAGCTAAATTACTTGCGTATTTGCATAATATAAAATAAATACAAAATACCGTAATGTTTTGACATTAACACATTTTATGATCTGAATGTCATTTGCAAACATTGATTAAATGCATGTACGCAATTGCATGCATGTGTGGATTGCTCAAAACGTAACAGTATCATATCAATTGGGTGCAATTCAGCAATTATTAATTAAATAACGCAAATTACTTTTGTTTTATCTAAAGTCCCATCGGGATGTTTTTTTAAAGCAAAATTTACCACCGAACCCCCGCGACCCTTGTGAGGAATAAGTGGTCAAGAAAATGGATGGATGGATGGAATTTACCAGCGAGCACACCAACTGGAGTCACCCCGCTCATTTTGAAACAACAGGCGTAGGAAATGCCGTGCATTGACCTAATCACTGACCTACGCAGCCTTCAATGTAACCATCCGCGGTTACGTTCAAGGCTCAAGTGCGGTCCAAAAAAAAGTGTGATTAATCTGTGTTAATACGTGATTAATGCGACATTTCTCTGTGAGTAATTAATCTATTAACGCTTTAACTTTGACAGCCCTAGTATTTATATGAGGCTGAGCTGAAGTGTGTAAATGGGACGTTGTATTTCCATGAGGTCAGAACTCACAGGATGCATAGGCCAAATAGAACATGCATAATAGTATGCACATTGTACGTTTTCCCCAAATCCTCAAAATAAAAATGACATTAAAAAAAACAGATTGCATTATTGTATTTCATCAATGCAACGAAACATAATAGATAATACTGCAATATTGCAATAGACGATAAACTTAAAACACCATCGTACAGTAGTATAATTACGTCATGTGGTGCAACTTTGTGACAGCTAAGGCTGTTTGAAAGTGCTATATAAATAAAGACGACTTGACATTGTCTCCAGGATGCACGCAGGGAAATTAAATATTTAATCATGAGCTCAGTCAATTTGATTGTAGGCTATATAGACTCTTAGAGTATGCGTTTCTTTCATTATAAAGCTTCTATATGTTTTTGTTTGTTTATTGTTGGGGTTTTTTTGCGGCTTCTAACCATTTTTTTTTATTTATTATGACACGACGAGGAAGGTAGGACTCAGACGCAGGGAGAGAGTAGGCCTCAAAGGCTGCAGTTTATTTTCTCCAAACACAAAATCACCTCTAACAGAGGGGAAAAGGGGCACTCACAAAGGGGAGAACTAAGGACGCTCTGCTGGGGAGGGAAAAACAGGCTCAGGGCACAGGGAATAACAAAAAGCGCTCCGATGGGGAGGAAAAGGCACAAAAACAAGGCAAGGCAACAAACAAGGACAAGGATTCGAGGACTGTGGGACGCTTCCATGCTTCCATGTGACACTTCGGGAGGCTGATGGCTTTTATTGCTGGGGATAATTGTGAGAGGGGGGTTAGTGATTTCAAAATAAATAGGAAATGATTCAACAAAATAAAAGCATAGGCTGGCCCGCCTGTGGCGGCGTGACATATTGATTCAATCTCTGGTGTAATAACCTTATTTATTGATTGATAGAATTATCTTTTTATTTCTATTATTGTTATTAATTCAATCTCTGGTGTAATAACCTGATTTATTGATTGATTGAATTATTTTTTTATTTTATTAGCTGTTCTTATTGCTGCTGGAAATGTAAATTTCCCAGAGGGAGCCACCCCAAAGGGATCAATAAGGTCAAGTCTGAGTCTAAGTCTTAAGTCCAATATGGCTCTTTCAACATTTTGGGTTACTGATCCCTGCCCTAACCACTACAGTTGAATACATTCAAATTTTATTTCTCTAAATGTAAATGTATTTATGTCCAGAAAAGGAATCAAATAATGCAATGCAATATGCCTGTCTCAATATTTCCCCTGCTTCCCAATGGGTTTGGCGGTTCAGCTCTGCAGAAGCCCTGATCTCAAGAAAATCATTGTGGCTAGAAAAAAAAAAACCTTTTTATTTTATTTTATTATTTATTTAAAAAAATATTTTGGGTCCTCCCCTCTTGACACCTTCACAGGTTTTCAATGGGGTTGTAATGAACAGGGCCAGAATATATACATATAGCACAGGGGTGTCCAAAGTTTTTCATTTGAGGGCCACATACAGAAAATCAGAAGGACGCAGGGGCCACATAATGTTATGAAGAGAAATTGTGTTTAGTCCTTAAAATTGTACAAATTATGTATTTGTGCATTTGCCTATTTAGAAAAATGCTACAGTATACAAACCAATTTAGTTATAATATGGCAGTAGGGTTATAATAGTTTTGGAATTTTTCATTTTAGTTTTTATTTCATTTTGATTTTTTTTTTAATTTAGTTAGTTTTAATTAGTTTTCAGGGTGGTTCTGGTAGTTTTTATTAGTTTTAGTTCTTTAATAAATGCTTAGTTTTAGTTTAGTTAGTTTCAGTATTAGTTTTAGTTTTTTTTTCTTTTCTTTTTTATTAAATGTGTATTACTTGTGCACAATATTTAAAAAAACACCATGGGCGCGACATCATTATTCCGGTTTATATCAAAATAAATCTACTAAAAATCACATTTAAAATAAACTGGAAAGGCTCATGCATTAAAATAATTACCAAAGACTAAAACGAAGGACATTTTTGCTATAATTATAGTTCCTTTTATTTTCGTTTTGTAAACATAAAATGTGGTTTCTGTTAGTTTTCTTTTTTTTTTAAAAGCATCGTTTTTATTTTATTTCGTTAACGAAATTGTTTTTTGAATTTGTTTTCTCATTAGTTTTAGTGAACTAAAATAACCTTTAATGGCACCTGTTTTTCGACACCCTCCCTTCTTACTTTGGCCATCTCCAAACATTTTTGTTTTTATTTTATTTGAACTGAGTCAAATGCCATTTTTAGCATATGTCGCGGGCCACTAAAAAATAGACGGTGGGCCGCAAATGGCCCTCGGGCCGTAATTTGTACACCACTGATATAGCAAGTGTATTCAAAGGTCAAAGGAAAAGAATTGATCAAGTTAGATTTCCAAATGTGATATATGATGTGTATTTTATTTTCTTCCCACTTGCAGTCAGACATGCTGCGGTCCCTCTCCACCACTCGTCCAACAGTCAACACTGAAGATCTGCTCAAGGTCAAGAAGTTCACAGAAGACTTTGGGATGGAGGGCTGAGTGGCTGGGTGAAAGATTTCCCCAACCATAAATAAGTCAAACTGCTCCTAGCAAACCTGTCGACGTCTCATCAATGTTCCATCCCACTTATAGCTTGTCACTCGATACTGCACTTGGTTCATTGCCTCTCTTGGTTTTCAAAAGAGAAAGCGCTGCAACATTTTATTTCATCCATGCTACTGTTTAGAATTCTTCGAGTGTACTGGCCAAATGCTGCAACAGAAAACTTGGTGTGACTCCCTATTTTAGATGATGCGTCATTAAAAAGCTGCCGGGACAGTACAACACACTTTGACACCGCAAAGGGTAACAGAAGGATTGTACATTTTATTACTCTTTTGGTTGATTTGAAGGAGAATGACAAAAAAAAAAAAATGTTTGTTGAATGTCCGTGTCTTAATGTACATGTCATGTTATTATTTAGTTATTTGATTTGGGTGTCATTTGTAGATCATTGCTGCCTCTACTATGTTATGCGTTTCAGGCATTTTATTGTTAACTGGATGATACTTTTAAATGTTGATACTAAAAATCTGTCGCAGAGTTTGTCTCTTTGATGAAATTTCTATGGTGGAATGCCTAAAAGCTGTTATTGACCATTCAAACATTGGAAAACATTACATTGCGTATTTTATGTCACATGATCACATGTTATATATTAGAAACACTTTTTGTTTCTCATAGTCAACACAATCATCATTGGTTGACGGTTTATTTACTTTGTCCTAAAAAAATAATATCCTACCACATACAGTATTTGATTTCGCTCAGTTATTACTACTGAATAAACAGTTATTTAGTTGATGAATGCCCAAGTCTTTGTGATGGCTCAGAGTCACATGTCACTCACTCGTCTGGACTATCTGCAAACTATTTCACAATCATTTATTGTGTTGTCAGCTACTGTATACTGACTAAAGAGTGATCTCTCATGGTACCAAAAATCTATCTGACAAGTGATGGAGATAGTATGCTATGAGAGCATTTCCTTCATGTATTCATGTGGAGGTCCAACTCAGTCAAGGGTCATTAGGCGAATGGTCATGTGAATATTACTACTAATTTAAGGTGCATTCATAAAAAAACCTACATTACAGTGTTTTGGACACTTTCTGACGTCTGTATAATCAAGATCTAATAAACTTGTACATATCAGCTCTATTCTGCATTTCTGACGTTTACTTTATATGCGGGGGGGCAAATCAAGCTGAGCATGAGGATAATGGGGAGGAAAACTTGCAGTAAATTGTGTACACAGTCTGGAAATTAAGCTTAACTCTTTGACCGCCAAAAACGTTTAAAAACGTTCAGTATAATCCTAGGATAGGCCGCCATAAACGTCTATTGACGTCTACTATGTTTTTTTTTATGGAAACTGGTGGAGGAAAGCCTTGGGCAGCTGTGCTCCAAGTATCAAGCCGATCGGGTTACTATAATGAGTATTCCTGGCCACTAGATGGCTGTGATTAGTCTTTTGGACAAGATCGGGTAGGAGACAACAGTAGAAGAAGAGAGGCTGAGCTAGAGTGTTGAGGGGGAGAGAATGGCTAACTTGGCTAAGGGAGTCAAAAAGGCTACAGATGGCAATCAGCTCACGCTTGATCCTTATTTTCAAAGCTCAAAAGCATCGACCAGTGCTTTTGTGATGACGGGGTTAAGTCATAGTTGAAGCGGTGATGCGGCCGTTTCGACCACGTCCTAAGGCCCCACCGGCTAGCGATGCTAACACCGGAGAAAAGTGGTGCACAACCGAGCACGTCTGCACAGATGACGTTTCATCGGACGATGACGACTACTATGGGTCCGATGCAAGACAGTCTTGGACAGTCTTTCGTCCTCCAAAGAACGTGAAGGTAAGCTAACATGCTAAGAGATTGCTAGTAAGATTACTTTCCTAACTTTTCGGGCGATCTGCTAGCAGCGTGTGTAAATGTGCTGATATACATTAGAACATCTATTACCTATACAAACGTGAATGTATATTTTATAGATCGTGCTCACAGCAACGTGCGACCGCTGGTTCTACGACAAAGAAAGGTAAAAAAAAAAAAAAAAAAAAAAAAAACGTTTTCAATACACAGCAACAATAAAAGGAAAGTCTTTCGATAGTATTGTAATTGTATATGTTTCTTTCAGCTCCTACTCATAGGGCCCAAAGTGACCCTTCTCACAGTGAGCAGAACAAAGGTAAAAAGAAAAAAAAAAAGATTCTCCACAGCACTAATAAAATATTTGATGTTAAACGTCAGAATGTGCATCAACCAATATATCCAAGAAAAAAAAGGTAAACATGCACACACACACACACACACATTTCATCACAGTGCTCTAAAATAATATATGATATTGAAATGTATAATTGCAGATCCCAAAGATTCTGGCTGGCTTGAAGTTGATGAAGTTGGCTGGCAGCCAACCATCTTCCCCTTTGCTGCAAAAGCAGGACCAAGGGATGCTGCAGCAGAGCTGAATTCCCACCTGCCAGCTGACATCCTGGAGCTCTTCATCACGGATGAACTTCTCCAGCACATCGTTCACCATACCAACCTCTACGCAAATCAGTCCATGCAGAAGCAGACTGACAAAAACTGTGATGCAAATCCTGCTGCATCCCCCTAGCACGCACGGGATTGCTCCACAATATACCACACAAAACGAAAAATTGTGCCGTTGAAACATCCACACAATTGTAAATAGTAACACGTACACACACACCACACATGCGCAGTTGCGCACGTGTAAATAGTTTGCAAAGAGTTTTCCAAATTGTTTGTTCGGATTGCTACTGTTGCATGTAAATAAACTGTTATTTTGCAATCAAAAAACACTTTTTTTTTTATTGTTGGGGTAGTGTTTTATAGAAATTTAGGTGTTTGTAGAATCACTCATGCAAAAAAATAAGTGCCAAATTCAATAGAGTGCATGAAATAACATCGTTTCACAAAAAGCATGATTTCTCCGTATTTTGGAAGAAAATTGAGGATTTGGGTGAAACGAAGCTGTTTTCTATTGTTGATTACTGAAGATCTGAATAAGGTAGAAACAAACTGTTTTTTTTAGATGAAAGATGAGACTTCAATCTTTCATTTGGTAGTATCCGCGTTTCCATAGTCCGAACACATTTTCTGTGGAGCTTGAAAGATCGGTAAAATTCTGTAAATCAGCTGGCACTATGGGGTTACCTTTTCCGAAAATGGCTGGCAGTCAAAGAGTTCATGTTCAAAATGCAGTAGAACCTCAGCGTTCAAACGTCTCGCAAATCGGACAAATAAAATAAATCTGAGTAAAAAATGCCTCAGAGTTCGATTTTCTCAGAGCCTGAACACCGTGAATGCATCAAGGCGGCGGCGTTTGTGTGTATATAAACACGAGGTGGTGGCCATCTTGGCCAATTGATTAGGTACGCCAGGGATTCTCATGTTAACTCTTTGTCTGCCAGGTTCGGCAATTGCCGAACCCTACAAACAGAACGCATCGCGCCGCCGTCGGGAATTGCCAAAAACTACCCTTTTAATGGGAATTTACAGAGGAAAGCCTTGGCCAGCCATGGTTGCAGTTTTAAACAGATCCTGTACTGTAACACCAAACTAGTGACGACTCTCAACCCACCCCCAATGGGAAGAGGAGGGGGTGTGACGTTAGTGGCTGCTGTTTGAAGCAGTGCCGATCTGGCTGGCTTCACGGCTTCCGTGGATCCGAGAGGACACGCGGCGAGTCAAAGACATTTTATGATCAGCCCAACTCATCATTGGAGGAGTGGAAACAATCCGGGCGTGAAAAACCAGAGCCAGAGGTGGGGCCGGGATGGCACGTGCCCCTGCTAAAATGTGATTGGACCCAGAAGACGCCAAATGATTGACATTTCATGGCAGATATGACGCGGCGCAGTGACGTCGCACGCCTGTAGATCATTACGTGATTGAACACAGCTGTTATCATTTATGTTCTGTATGGCTATTGGGTATTGTTGTACAATAGGCTCCTCCTACCGGACGTAGCTTACAAGTAGTGCAACCACGCGGTAATGCCAGGGACTGCTGTCACCACGCTGCTGTCCTCAAGTGTCTATCAAGCTGTTAACTCAAGCCATTACCTAGTCACTCATTTCCACATGGTGTCAGGAGTGAAGCAGTGAAGGAGTGTTCAAACTTGCTAACCATGGCGGAGGGATTTCGTAGACCTGACCCGCTTGTTTTTGATGGAGATGTCGCCAAGAATTGGCGTATTTTTGAAAGAGATTGATATTTTTATCGAGGCTGCGCACACAGACAAATATGCTAAAACGAGCATACATACTCCTCAATCTTGCGGGAGCTGAAGCCATTGAACGGGAGAGTTCATTTGTTTACGCTGCAGAAGTCAGGACGCCAGGAGAAAGTGGAGTCGTCCTCGTCCCTGCAGAGTCCCGCGAGGATCCTGAATGTCTCATGCGCAAATTTCGGGAGATGTGCAACCCTCAACACAACAGAACAATGGAAAGACACAAGTTTCATGCTCGAAACCAAAAACAAGGTGAGACCATCGAGTCTTTCATCAGTGATTTGAAGATAAAAGCAAAAAGTTGCCAATTTGGAGAGCTCACAGATGAACTGATTTGCGATAGAATTGTGTGTGGCATCAATAATGACAGCATCATAAAGGCCCTGCTACGTGATAGTGATTTAACTCTGGCCAAGGCCATTTCAATCTGTCGCATTTATGAAGTGTCCGAGGAAAATACGAAAGCCTTGACGAAGCAAGCAATCGCAGTAGATGCGTTACATGCAAATTCCAAAAGAGGGCAGTATAGGACAAGAAACAGTCAAGCAAGCAAGTTTGTCACAAATTGTAATAAATGTGGAGGCAGTCATTCAGCGCAAAGAGATAAATGTCCAGCATTTGGCCAACAGTGTCATAAGTGTAAGAAGCTGAATCATTATAAAATGTGCTGTAATTCAAAGCTAGCTAATTACAACATGGAAAGAAAAAGATTCACAAAGAAGAGCTTCACCAGAAGACCAGTGCATGAACTTGGGAGTCGAGCAGTCAGAATATGCTGCTACTGATGACACTTACTATGTGGATGTTGTATCTATGGACACTGTTAATGATCAAGAAGAGGATAAAGGTGAAGGATTTGTCACTCTGCATGTACATGGGAAACCTGTTGAAATGAAAATTGGCACAGGAGCAAGGTGTAACGTGATGGCAAAGAACAATTTTCTACAACTTGGAGGAGGAAACATCATTCCATGTGGCAAAACTACAAATCGAGTGGCATACGGAGGCAGCGAAATCGAAACTGCAGGTTTTGTCACACTGCCATGCTGTTTAGATGGACAGCAACACACGCTACCTTTTTTTCTGGTAGAGTGTGAAGTCATTCCACTTTTGGGATTTCGTGCATGTATGCGTCTTGGACTTGTCACTCTCAGCCATCATTTACACCAGGTCACCACTGAGATGAAGACAGACCTTGTCAAGAGTATCAAGGATGAATACAAGGATGTGTTCAGTGAGGAACTTGGAGAACTGCCGATCACCTACTCCATGACATTGGATCCAGCTGTGCAGCCAGTCGTACGCCCAGCTCACCGCATCCCCTTGGCGATGCAGGCCCGCGTCAAAGCTGAACTTGACAACATGACAAGCAAGGGAGTCATTTGCCCCGTCAGTGAGCCCACAGACTGGGTTTCATCAATGGTTGCAGCACACGAGAGATAAAGAAGTAATAAGATTGTGCATCAACCCCAAGGACTTGAACACTGCTTTAAAGCGACCCCACTATCCGATGCGTACTGTGGAAGAAGTAGCCAGCCAAATGTCAGGTGCTACTGTGTTTTCAGTGCTTCATGCCAGGAACTCCTTTTGGCAAATAAAACTTGATCGGAAGTCATCCATGTTGACTACATTCAACACACCTTTTGGGCGCTACCGATTTCTCCGCATGCCATTTGGCATAAATTCAGCAAGTGAAGTTTTCCAGCGCTCAATGGAACAACTGTTTGCCGGCTACCCATGTGCTGTGATAGTTGACAACATCATCGTGGGAGGTCGCAACGCTGTGGACCATGATGCCAACTTGAAGAAAGTGCTTGATCGCACACGTGGGATCAAACTCAGGCTCAACCTTCAAAAGTGCAAGTTTCGTGTTGACCAAGTTTGCTATGTGGGTCACATGTTTACAAAAGACGGTCTCAAGGCTGATCCATCAAAGACTGAGGCCATCTCAAAGATGCCAGTTCCAGAAGACACCCTCGCTGTGCAACGTTTCCTTGGCATGGTGAATTATATGGGGAAGTTTATCCCAAATCTCAGCAACATCGCAGCACCTCAGCTTACTCATAAAGACTCTTCGTGGTGCTGGCTTCCACAACATCAACAGGCGTTTGACAATCTTAAGTCATATCTGTCCAGCTCACCTGTCTTATCATATTTTGATGTGAAGAAGTAAGTGACATTACATGTGATGCATCTTGCTATGCAGCATGTTTGCAAGATGGGAAGCCTGTCGCATATGTGTCTCGCACTTTGTCAGATACAGAAAGCCGCTATGCACAGATCGAAAAAGAACTCCTTGCAGTTGTTTTTGCATGCACCAAGTTTAAAGACTATATTTATGGCAAGCATACAATCATTGAAACAGACCATCAACCTCTGGTCACCATAATGAAGAAGCCGATCCATGCAGCTCCAGCTCGTTTGCAAAGGATGCTGCTGCGCTTACAAACTGTTGAATTGAGTAGATTGAGTAGGGTCAGATGAAACGCCATATCATGTAAAATGAGATAACAAATTAATGGGCTAGACTCAATTCTTAGTTAGAGACCATAGGACTGAGAATCATTCTTTGGCCTCTGGGTGTAGTTCCTCAAAGTAACCACCAGATGCCGCCAAACCTGTACAACTAAGCCACCCACTCAACAAACGGACATACATTCCTTATAAGGCCATAAAGGGCCAGATACAAATTAGTGTAGATAAATGATATCCTGAATTAAGTAATAATACACACAATACAATCTATATTCGACAATTGTTAACCTGATTTTTGGATCAATGGTTACAGCACATTGAGCCCAACTATGAAGTTTTGCTGGCTTTTCTTTTCTTTTATTTATAAGCGATACTGTCTTTTATCGCTGATAATATTGCTGTAACTGCATTGAAAAGATTACCTGTATGTATTGTTTGATTTAACAATGATATATACAAGATGTGAAACAAGAACTAGAATTAACCTGTTAAGGTCCCTGAGAGAATTTGGGATTAACATGTCATGTATATACATGTTATTTATGCTTGCTTAATTAATATATCTATGATGTTATTTATTTTAACGTTTATCATTGTCGAATAGATCCATGACCTTTGACATATTTTCATTCAACGTTGTGTATCCATGACTCAATTGTAAAGAATTTATGACTCATCTTTATGACTCATCTGTGGAAAATTACTGAGAATGAGTCTCAACAAGTGCGCATTGATATGAGGAGATGCGGAAGGACACTCACCGGAAGAAATCAGTGATATGACCCAAGGTGATAAAAGGTCGTCACCAGCTGGGATCGACGCCCTTTTTCCCTGCGATGTGGTCTGGATGGAGTGTATTCCTGAAGATGGATTTATGGCTGTGTGGGACTAAGATTTTTTTTCGAAGGACTTATAGCCGTGGATGGAATTTTCTTCAATGATTGGGTAAAGTACAAAACTTGTATCAATAATGATGTATAATAGGAAGATATGAATGACTAATCGCGAGTTAGGGTGGGGGCCATTTAATACACTCTCATATCTTTAATTTATTTTTAGCCAAAAACATCTTATTGTGAATCAGGTCTTAAGCTTTTCAGAGAAATGATCAATCTTAGAAAGCTTTTGTAAAAGGTTATATTATTCTTGATCTCCTGTTTTCTATTTTATTTTATTTTTATTGATTTAAGGTTTTATCATTAAATGTAATTTTTATGATTTATATTGGTTATTTTATTATTGACAATAAAAATGTTAAAAGACAATTTTTGAGTCAATCATTTTATTGTTTTGTCAGTCTTTATTTTATTTAGTTTTGGTTTTATTCTTTTTGGACGTTTTATAAGTCCAAGGTCATTTTATAAGACCAAATAAAATAATTGAAAAACCAGTTGTGAATTAATTATTTTATTTGTTTCTTTTTAATTTTTATTTTATTTTTTTGTTGGACATTTTATAAGTCCAAGGTCGTTTTATAAGCCCTTATTATTTGTCTTTGATTTTATTTTTATTTTTGGACATTTTATAAGTCCAAGGTCGTTTTATAAGACCTTATTATTAGGGCCCGAGCAGCGACCGCTGCGAGGTCCCTATTGTTTTTGTAAAAATTATTATTATTAGGGCCCGAGCAGCGACCGCTGCGAGGTCCCTATTGTTTTTGTAAAAATTATTATTATTAGGGCCCGAGCAGCGACCGCTGCGAGGTCCCTATTGTTTTTGTAAAAATAATAATAATTATTATTATTATTATTATTATTATTATTCTTTATTCTCCGCAAACGATCGCGATTTTGGGTACCTAAACATTCACGAAAACTCACCGAACTTTGCACACTCCTCAGGCCCGGCGAAAAATTTGATATTATTAAGTCGTCATAACAATGCGACTCGATAGCGCCCCCTAGCATAGAAAAATAAAAACCAAGCACGTTTGAGCTAGAGCAACAAAAATTGGCAGGCACGTGTAGCACCCCGAGACGCACAAAAAAGTCTATTGGGACCATGTAGCTAAAATGTACAGGAAGTGAGTTATGAATTTTTTTATGTCCAATTTTGGCCTATTTTGGCACATTCACTGTGGTCATGCTTTTTCACCCTTTGCAAACATTTTTCATCCAATTGACTTCAAACTTGGCATTTATCATCTCAAGACCTGAGAGAACAACTGGGCAAAACATCTTGCCCTTTTGAAATACTATATGACGGGGGCAGGGCATCAAATATTGCCTTTAAAATTTCATTTGTCCAGAAAGAGCAAATGCTTAATAACTCCCATGTTCAAGCTCCAAAAAATCTCAAACTTCTCAGGCAACGTAATAGTCACGGCCTGAAAACATCTATATGATAAAATTCAGTTATACATATAGCGCCACCTAGTGGTTACAATAAATGTCATACTTTACGTTTTTAGCTACTGTGCTGAGCTTGTTGAAGGGATCCATTTGAAAATTGGTCAGAAAAGCCTTAAGATGTTGATCATGCCCCACACCGAATATTGTAACTTTTCGCCAAAGGGCGTGGCCGCTACGGTGACGCAAAGTCTGAAGATTTTTCGTGAAAATAAAAGCTGCATTAACTTGACCGAGATGATCCTATCGTCTCAAAATTTCACACATTTGATGAGAGTCCAGCCCTAAAGACATCTACTGACTTATATTTCATCTAACTGATAGCGCCACCTAGTGGCAATTTTTTTTCTTACGATTTTTCTTCTACGTTTTTCTCCAAACACGTTAACTGGACCTACCTCATATTTGCTCAGATGAGGGTTTCGGCCTTCATGATGTCACATCACGAAGTTTGTGAGTTTTCGCGAATTGCTGTGGGTGTGGCTAAGCGCTGTTCGCCAAGAAAACAACGCCAGTTTTGAGGGTCTAAACATGCACAGAAACTCATGAAACTTGGCACACACATCTGGCCTGGTAAAATGAGCAATATTTTATTGTTGATTGTGCTATTTTTACAAAAATGACTCAATAGCGCCCCCTAGAAGTTTTTAACGAAGCAGCCCCGGTTGTACGTTTAAGCAAGAACGACGAATATTTTTAGGTGTATGAGGGAGCCCAAGACCTACAAAAAAGTCTCTTGGACCCATATGCTAAAATGAACAGGAAGTGAGCTACGAATTTTTGAATGTCCCATTTTTGACAATTTTTGCACATTCACAGGGGGCAGACTTTTGCCCACTTCTCCTACACGTTTCATCTGACTGAGTAAAGACTTGACCTGGACCATGTCAAGACCTGAGCCAACGACAGGGGGAAAAATCTTGACCTTTCGAAATACTATATGATGAGGGCGGGGCATCAAAATTTGTGTTTCGCACTGAAAAAGGATATGCTTAATAACTCCCCGGTACATGCTCCAAAAAATCCCAAACTTGACATGTATGTTTATCGTCAAGGCCTGAAGCTATCTCTCTGACAACATTCAGTTATATATGCAGCGCCACCTAGCCCTTGAGGCATAAAAAAAAATACCCCACATACGGTATTTTGTACAAAAAATGTAAACTCATTCTAAGTGTGATAACTAAGTCATTTATGAATATTCTTTTAGTTTCCACCACTCAAAATGTTCACTGGCATCAGACTTATCCAAACATATATATATTTTTATTTATTTTTGATAGCCTCTGTGGACATTAAAAGCAATATCGTGAATGAAGGATATGCTTAATAACTCCACGGTACATGCTCCAAAAAAAATCCCACACTTGACATGTATGCTTATAATCAAGGCCTGAAGGTATCTCGATGACAACATTCAGTTATAAATACAGCGCCACCTAGCCCTTGAGGCTTATATAAAAAAAAAAAAACACATACGGTATTTTGTACAAAAAAATTTAAACTCATTCTAAGTGTGATGACTAAGTCATTTCTGAATATTCTTTTAGTTTCCACCACTCAAATTGTTCACTGGCTTCACACCGATCCAAACGTATGTACGTTTCCATTTTGTTTTATTCATTTTTGATTGCCCCTCTGGACAATAAAAGTAACATTGTGCAATGAGTACAACGAGCGATGATGTATATATACACTTTTACAAAAAATACCAATCAGGGCAAATCATTGCCTAAAAATAAAAAAAGACGCTGATTTTTGCAGGTCTTAACAATCACCAAAACCCGTTGAGCTTGACACACACTGGCAAAAAAAATATTCTACATGTAAACGTTTATTATGCCATTTTCAAAGAAATTTTGCTTCCAATATGCCAGTACCCCAACGTGCCAGTACCCCAACGTGCCAGTACCCTAACGTGCAAGTACCCCAACGTGCAAGGACTCCAACGTGGCCCGGGCTGCGAGGGCCCTTTATAGCTGCTCGCAGCTCTAGTTATTCTTCTTCTTCTTCTTCTTCTTCTTCTTCTTCTTCTTCTTTATTCTCCGCAAACGATCGCGATTTTGGGTACCTAAACATTCACGAAAACTCACCGAACTTTGCACACTCCTCAGGCCCGGCGAAAAATTTGATATTATTAAGTCGTCATAACAATGCGACTCTATAGCGCCCCCTAGCGTAGAAAAATAAAAACCAAGCCCGGCACGTTTGAGCTAGAGCAACAAAAATTGGCAGGCACGTGTAGCACCCCGAGACGCACAAAAAAGTCTATTGGGACCATGTAGCTAAAATGTACAGGAAGTGAGCTATGAATTTTTTTAGGTCCAATTTTGGCCTATTTTGGCACATTCACTGTGGTCATGCTTTTTCCCCTTTGCAAACATTTTTCATCCAATTGACTTCAAACTTGGCATTTATCATCTTAAGACCTGAGAGAACAACTGGGCAAAACATCTTGCCTTTTTGAAATACTATATGACGGGGGCGGGGCATCAAATATTGCCTTTAAAATTTCATTTGTCCAGAAAGAGCAAATGCTTAATAACTCCCATGTTCAAGCTCCAAAAAATCTCAAACTTCTCAGGCAACGTAATAGTCACAGCCTGAAAACATCTATATGATAAAATTCAGTTATACATATAGCGCCACCTAGTGGTGATAATAAATGTCATACTTTACGTTTTTAGCTACTGCGCTGAGCTCGTTGAAGGGATCCAGTTGAAAGTTGGTCAGAAAAGCCTTAAGATGTTGATCATGCCCCACACCGAATATTGTAACTTTTCGCCAAAGGGCGTGGCCGCTACGGTGCCGCAAAGTCTGAAGATTTTTCGTGACAATAAAAGCTGCATGAACTTGACCGAGATGATCCTATCTTCTCAAAATTTCACACATTTGATGAGAGTCCAGCCCTAAAGACATCTACGAACCTATATTTCATCTGACTGATAGCGCCACCTAGTGGCAATTTTTTTTCTTACGAATTTTCTTGTACATTTTTTCTCCAAACACGTTAACTGGACCAACCTCATATTTGCTCAGATGAGGGTTTCGGCCTTCATGATGTCACAACACGAAGTTTGTGAGTTTTCGCGAATCGCTGTGGGCGTGGCTAAGCACTGTTCGCCAAGAAAACAACGCCAGTTTTGAGGGTCTAAACATGCGCAGAAACTCATGAAACTTGGCACACACATCTGGCCTGGTAAAATGAACACTATTTTATTGTTGATTGTGCTATTTTTACAAAAATGACTCAATAGCGCCCCCTAGAAATTTTTAACGAAGCAGCCCCGATTGTACGTTTAAGCAAGATCTACGAAAATTTTTACGTGTATGAGGGAGCCAAAGACCTACAAAAAAGTCTCTTGGACCCATATGCTAAAATGAACAGGAAGTGAGCTACGAATTTTTGAATGTCCCATTTTTGACGATTTTTGCACATTTTCAGGGGGCATACTTTTGCCCACTTCTCCTACACGTTTTATCCGACTGACTTATGACTTGACCTGGACCATGCCAAGACCTGAGCCAACAACAGACGGAAAAATCTTGACTTTTGTTAATACTATATGATGAGGGCGGGGCATCAAAATTTGTGTTTCGCACTGAAAAAGGATATGCTTAATAACTCCCCGATACATGCTCCAAAAAATCCCAAACTTGACATGTATGTTTATCGTCAAGGCCTGAAGGTATCTCTATGACAACATTCAGTTATATATGCAGCGCCACCTAGTCCTTGAGGCATGAAAAAAAAATACCCCACTTACGGTATTTTGTACAAAAAATGTAAACTCATTCTCAGTGTGATAACTAAGTCATTTAGGAATATTCTTTTACTTTCCACCACTCAAAATATTCACTGGCATCAGACCTAACCAAACATACATATTTTTGTTATTTAGTTTTATGTATTTTTGATAGCCTCTATGGACATTAAAAGCAGTATCGTTAATGAAGGCTATGCTTAATAACTCCCAGGTACATGCTCCAAAAAATCCCATACTTGAAATGTATATTTATAGTCAAGGCCTAAAGGTATCTCTATGACAAAATTCAGTTATAAATACAGCGCCACCTAGTCCTTGAGGCATAAAAAAAAAAAATGCCTCACTTACGGTATTTTTGCAAAAATTGTAAACTCATTGTAAGTGTGATAACTAAGTCATTGATGAATATTCTTTTACTTTCCACCACTCAATATGTTCACTGGCATCAGACCGATCCAAACATACGTATTTTTTATTTAGTTTTTTTTTTTTTTTGATCGCCTCTATGGACAATAAAAGCAACATTGTGCAATGAGTACGAGTGATGATGCGTGTATATATACTTTTACGAAAAATACCAATCAGGGCAACTCATTGCCTAAAAATAGAAAAAAAGGCGGTGATTTTTGCAGATCTTAACAATCACCAAAACCCATTGAGCTTGACACACTCATCACACCTGGCAAAAAAAAAAAAAAAAAATCCACATGTTTATCATGCCATTTTCAAAGAAATTCTGCTTCCAATGTGCCAGTACCCCAACGTGCAAGTACCCCAACGTGGCCCGGGCTGCGAGGGCCCTTTATAGCTGCTCGCAGCTCTAGTTAGGGCCCGAGCAGCGACCGCTGCGAGGTCCCTATTGTTTTTGTAAAAATTATTATTATTATTATTATTATTATTAGGGCCCGAGCAGCGACCGCTGCGAGGTCCCTCTTGTTTTTGTAAGAATTCTTCTTCTTCTTCTTCTTCTTCTTCTTCTTCTTCTTCTTCTTCTTCTTTATTCTCCGCAAACGATCGCATTTTTGAGGGCCTAAACATTTACGAAAACTCACCAAACTTTGCAGTCTCTTCGGGCCCGGCGAAAAATTTGATATTATGTAGTTGTCATAACAACGCGACTCTATAGCGCCACCTAGCGTAGAAAAATAAAAACCAATCCCGGCCCGTTTGAGCTAGAGCTACGAAAATTGGCAGGCACGTGTAGCACTCCGAGACGCACAAAAAAGTCAGTGGAAGCCATTTCCTAAAATGTACAGGAAGTGAGCTATGAAATTTTTAATGTCCAATTTTGGCCTATTTTGGCACATTCACTGTGGTCATGCTTTTCCCCCCTATGCAAACATTTTTCATCCCATTGACTTCAAACTTGGCATTTATCATCTCAAGACCTAAGAGAACAGCTGGGCAAAAAATCTTGCCTTTTCGAAATACTATAAGACGGGGGCGGGGCATCAAATATTGCCTTTAAAATTTCATTTGTCCAGAAAGAGCAAATGCTGAATAACTCCCATGTACAAGCTCCAAAAAATCTCAATCTTCTCAGGCAACGTAATAGTCACGGCCTGAAAACACCTATATGAAAAAATTCAGTTATACATATAGCGCCACCTAGTGGTTACAATAAATGTCATACTTTACGTTTTTAGCTACTGTGCTGAGCTCGTTGAAGGGATCCAGTTGAAAATTGGTCAGAAAAGCCTTAAGATGTTGATGATGCCCCACACCGAATATTGTAACTTTTCGCCAAAGGGCGTGGCCGCTACGGTGACGCAAAGTCTGAAGATTTTTCGTGACAATAAAAGCTGCATGAACTTGACCGAGATGATCCTATCTTCTCAAAATTTCACACATTTGATGAGAGTCCAGCCCTAAAGACATCTACGAACTTATATTTCATCTAACTGATAGCGCCACCTAGTGGCAATTTTTTTTCTTACGAATTTTCTTGTACATTTTTCTCCAAACACGTTAACTGGACCAACCTCATATTTGCTCAGATGGGGGTTTCGGCCTTCATGATGTCACAACACGAAGTTTGTGAGTTTTCGCGAATCGCTGTGGGCGTGGCTAAGCACTGTTCGCCAAGAAAACAACGCTAGTTTTGATGGTCTAAACATGCGCAGAAACTCATGAAACTTGGCACACACATCTGGCCTGGCAAAATGAGCAATATTTTATCATGTATTGTCCTATTTTTACAAAAATGACTCAATAGCGCCCCCTAGAAATTTTTAACGAAGCAGCCCCGATTGTACGTTTAAGCAAGATCTACGAAAATTTTTAGGTGTATGAGGGAGTCCAAGACCTACAAAAAAGTCTCTTGGACCCATGTGCTAAAATGAACAGGAAGTGAGCTATGAATTTTTGAATGTCCCATTTTTGACGATTTTTGCACATTTTCAGGGGGCATACTTTTGCCCACTTCTCCTACACATTTCATCCGACTGACTTTAGACTTGACCTGGACCATGTCAAGACCTGAGCCAACTACAGGCAGAAAAATCTTGACTTTTGGAAATACTATATGATGAGGGCGGGGCATCAAATTTTGTGTTTCGCACTGAAAAAGGATATGCTTAATAACTCCCCGGTACATGCTCCAAAAAATCCCAAACTTGACATGTATGTTTATAGTCAAAGCCTGAAGGTATCTCTATGACAAAATTCAGTTATATATGCAGCGCCACCTAGCCCTTCAGGCGTGAAAAAAAAATACCCCACATACGGTATTTTGTACAAAAAATGTCAACTCATTCTAAGTGTGATAACTCCCATGTTCAAGCTCCAAAAAATCTCAAACTTCTCAGGCAACGTAATAGTCACGGCCTGAAAGCATCTATATGATAAAATTCAGTTATACATATAGCGCCACCTAGTGGTAACAATAAATGTCATACTTTACGTTTTTAGCTACTGTGCCGAGCTCGTTGAAGGGATCCAGTTGAAAATTGGTCAGAAAAGCCTTAAGATGTTGATCATGCCCCACACTGAATATTGTAACTTTTCGCCAAAGGGCGTGGCCGCTACGGTGACGCAAAGTCCGAAAATTTTTCGTGACAATAAAAGCTGCATGAACTTGACCGAGATGATCCTATCTTCTCAAAATTTCACACATTTGATGAGAGTCCAGCCCTTAAGACATCTACGAACTTATATTTCATCTTACTGATAGCGCCACCTAGTGGCAATTTTTTTTCTTACGAATTTTCTTGTACATTTTTCTCCAAACACGTTAACTGGACCAACCTCATATTTGCTCAGATGAGGGTTTCGGCCTTCATGATGTCACAACACGAAGTTTGTGAGTTTTCGCGAATCGCTGTGGGCGTGGCTAAGCACTGTTCGCCAAGAAAACAACGCCAGTTTTGAGGGTCTAAACATGCGCAGAAACTCATGAAACTTGGCACACACATCTGGCCTGGTAAAATGAACAATATTTTATTGTTGATTGTACTATTTTTACAAAAATGACTCAATAGCGCCCCCTAGAACTTTTTAACGAAGCAGCCCCGATTCTACGTTTAAGCAAGATCTACGAAAATTTTTACGTGTATGAGGGAGCCAAAGACCTACAAAAAAGTCTCTTGGACCCATATGCTAAAATGAACAGGAAGTGAGGTACGAATTTTTGAATGTCCCATTTTTTACGATTTTTGCACATTTTCAGGGGGCATACTTTTGCCCACTTCTCCTACATGTTTTATCCGACTGACTTATGACTTGACCTGGACCATGCCAAGACCTGAGCCAACAACAGACGGAAAAATCTTGACTTTTGGAAATACTATATGATGAGCGCGGGGCATCAAAATTTGTGTTTCGCACTGAAAAAGGATATGCTTAATAACTCCCCGATACATGCTCCAAAAAATCCCAAACTTGACATGTATGTTTATCGTCAAGGCCTGAAGGTATCTCTATGACAACATTCAGTTATATATGCAGCGCCACCTCGCCCTTGAGGCAAAACAAAAAAATACCCCACATACGGTATTTTGTACAAAAAATGTAAACTCATTCTAAGTGTGATAACTAAGTCATTTATGAATATTCTTTTACTTTCCACCACTCAAAATGTTCACTGGCATTAGACTTATCCAAACATGTACTTTTTTATTTATTTTTGATAGCCTCTAATGGACATTAAAAGCAATATCGTGAATGAAGGATATGCTTAATAACTCCACGGTACATGCTCCAAAAAAATCCCACACTTGACATGTATGTTTAGAGTCAAGGCTTGAAGGTATCCCTATGACAACATTCCATTATATATACAGCGCCACCTAGCCCTAGAGGCATAAAAAAAAAATACACCAACTTAACGGTATTTTTACAAAAAAAAAAAAAATCCACATGTCAAGGTTTATCATGCCATTTTCAAAGAAATTCTGCTTCCAATGTGCCGTACCTAAACTTGCCAGTACCCCAACGTGCCAGTACCCCAACGTGCAAGTACCCCAACGTGCAAGTACCCCAACGTGGCCCGGGCTGCGAGGGCCCTTTATAGCTGCTCGCAGCTCTAGTTAGGGCCCGAGCAGCTACCGCTGCGAGGTCCCTATTGTTTTTCGATCGGATTATTATTATTATTATTATTATTATTATTCTTTTTCTCCGTAAACGATCACGATTTTGGGTACCTAAACATTTACGAAAACTCACCAAACTTTGCACACTCCTCAGGCCCGGCGAAAAATTTGATATTATGAAGTCGTCATAACAACGCGATTCTATAGCGCCCCCTAGCATAGAAAAATAAAAACCAAGCCCGGCATGTTTGAGCTAGAGCAACGAAAATTGGCAGGCACGTGTAGCACCCCGAGACGCACAAAAAAGTCTATTGGGACCATGTAGCTAAAATGTACAGGAAGTGAGCTATGAATTTTTTAATGTCCAATTTTGGCCTATTTTGGCACATTCACTGTGGTCATGCTTTTTCCCCCTTTGCAAACATTTTTCATCCAATTGACTTCAAACTTGGCATTTATCATCTCAAGACCTGAGAGAACAACTGGGGAAAAAATCTTGCCTTTTCGAAATACTATATGACGGGGGCGGGGCATCAAATATTGCCTTTAAAATTTCATTTGTCCAGAAAGAGCAAATGCTTAATAACTCCCATGTTCAAGCTCCAAAAAATCTCAAACTTATCAGGCAACTTAATAGTCACGGCCTGAAAACATCTATATGATAAAATTCAGTTATCCATGTAGCGCCACCTAGTGGTAACAATAATTGTCAGACTTTACGTTTTTAGCTACTGTGCTGAGCTCGTTGAAGGGATCCAGTTGAAAATTGGTCAGAAAAGCCTTAAGATGTTGATCATGCCCCACACCGAATATTGTAACTTTTCGCCAAAGGGCGTGGCCGCTACGGTGCCGCAAAATCTGAAGATTTCTCGTGACAACAAAAGCTGCATTAACTTGACCGAGATGATGCTATCTTCTCAAAATTGTACACAATTGATGAGAGTCCAGCTCTAAAGACATCTACTAACTTACATTTCATCTAACTGATAGCGCCACCTAGTGGCAATTTTTTTTCTTACGAATTTTCTTCTACGTTTTTCTCCAAACACGTTAACTGGACCTACCTCATATTTGCTCAGATGAGGGTTTCGGCCTTCATGATGTCACAACACGAAGTTTGTGAGTTTTCGTGAATTGCTGTGGGCGTGGCTAAGCGCTGTTCGCCAAGAAAACAACGCCAGTTTTGAGGGCCTAAACTGGCACAGAAACACACGAAACTTGGCACACACAGCTGGCCTGGCAAAATGAGCAATTTTTTATCGCCGATTGTGCTATTTTTACAAAAATGACTCAATAGCGCCCCCTAGAAATCTTTAACGAAACAGCCCCAGTTGTACGTTTAAGCAAGAACGACGAATATTTTTAGGTGTATGAGGGAGCCCAAGACCTACAAAAAAGTCTCTTGGTCCCATATGCTAAAATGAACAGGAAGTGAGCTACGAATTTTTGAATGTCCCATTTTTGACGATTTTTGCACATTCACAGGGGGCAGACTTTTGCCCACTTCTCCTACACATTTCATCTGACTGAGTTATGACTTGACCTGGACCATGTCAAGACCTGAGCCAACGACAGGGGGAAAATCTTGACCTTTCGAAATACTATATGATGAAGGCGGGGAATCAAAATTTGTGTTTCGCACTGAAAAAGGATATGCTTAATAACTCCCCGGTACATGCTCCAAAAAATCCCAAACTTGACATGTATGTTTATCGTCAAGGCCTGAAGCTATCTCTATGACAACATTCAGTTATATATGCAGCGCCACCTAGCCCTTGAGGAATAAAAAAAAAATTCCCCACATACGGTATTTTGTACAAAAAATGTAAACTCATTCTAAGTGTGATAACTAAGTCATTTATGAATATTCTTTTAGTTTCCACCACTCAAAATGTTCACTGGCATCAGACTTATCCAAACATATATATATTTTTATTTATTTTTGATAGCCTCTGTGGACATTAAAAGCAATATCGTGAATGAAGGATATGCATAATAACTCCACGGTACATGCTCCAAAAAAAATCCCACACTTGACATGTATGCTTATAATCAAGGCCTGAAGGTATCTCTATGACAACATTCAGTTATAAATACAGCGCCACCTAGCCCTTGAGGCATAATATATATATAAAAAAAAACAACCCACATACGGTATTTTGTACAAAAAATGAAAACTCATTCTAAGTGTGATAACTAAGTCATTTATGAATATTCTTTTAGTTTCCACCACTCAAATTGTTCCCTGGCTTCACACCGATCCAAATGTATGTACGTTTCCATTTTGTGTTAGTCATTTTTGATTGCCCCTTTGGACAATAAAAGTAACATTGTGCAATGAGTACAACGAGCGATGATGTATATATACACTTTTACAAAAAATACCAATCAGGGCAACTCATTGCCTAAAAATAAATAAGGACGCTGATTTTTGCAGGTCTTAACAATCACCAAAACCCGTTGAGCTTGACACACACTGGCAAAAAAAATATTCTACATGTAAACGTTTATTATGCCATTTTCAAAGAAATTTTGCTTCCAATATGCCAGTATCCCAACGTGCCAGTACCCTAACGTGCAAGTACCCCAACGTGCAAGGACCCCAACGTGGCCCGGGCTGCGAGGGCCCTTTATAGCTGCTCGCAGCTCTAGTTATTAGGGCCCGAGCAGCGACCGCTGCGAGGTCCCTATTGTTTTTGTAAAAATTATTATTATTATTAGGGCCCGAGCAGCGACCGCTGCGAGGTCCCTATTGTTTTTGTAAAAATTATTATTAGGGCCCGAGCAGCTACCGCTGCGAGGTCCCTATTGTTTTTCGATCGGATTATTATTATTATTATTATTATTATTATTATTCTTTTTCTCCGTAAACGATCACGATTTTGGGTACCTAAACATTTACGAAAACTCACCAAACTTTGCACACTCCTCAGGCCCGGCGAAAAATTTGATATTATGAAGTCGTCATAACAACGCGACTCTATAGCGCCCCCTAGCATATAAAAATACAAACCAAGCCCGGCATGTTTGAGCTAGAGCAACGAAAATTGGCAGGCACGTGTAGCACCCCGAGACACACAAAAAAGTCTATTGGGACCATGTAGCTAAAATGTACAGGAAGTGAGCTATGAATTTTTTAATGTCCAATTTTGGCCTATTTTGGCACATTCACTGTGGTCATGCTTTTTCCCCCTTTGCAAACATTTTTCATCCAATTGACTTCAAACTTGGCATTTATCATCTCAAGACCTGAGAGAACAACTGGGGAAAAAATCTTGCCTTTTCGAAATACTATATGACGGGGGCGGGGCATCAAATATTGCCTTTAAAATTTCATTTGTCCAGAAAGAGCAAATGCTTAATAACTCCCATGTTCAAGCTCCAAAAAATCTCAAACTTATCAGGCAACTTAATAGTCACGGCCTGAAAACATCTATATGATAAAATTCAGTTATCCATGTAGCGCCACCTAGTGGTAACAATAATTGTCATACTTTACGTTTTTAGCTACTGTGCTGAGCTCGTTGAAGGGATCCAGTTGAAAATTGGTCAGAAAAGCCTTAAGATGTTGATCATGCCCCACACCGAATATTGTAACTTTTCGCCAAAGGGCGTGGCCGCTACGGTGCCGCAAAGTCTGAAGATTTCTCGTGACAACAAAAGCTGCATTAACTTGACCGAGATGATGCTATCTTCTCAAAATTGTACACAATTGATGAGAGTCCAGCCCTAAAGACATCTACAAACTTATATTTCATCTTACTGATAGCGCCACCTACTGGCAATTTTTTTTCTTACGATTTTTCTTCAATGTTTTTCTCCAACCATGTTAACTGGACCTACCTCATATTTGCTCAGATGGGGGTTTCGGCCTTCATGATGTCACAACACGAAGTTTGTGAGTTTTCGCGAATCGCTGTGGGCGTGGCTAAGCACTGTTCGCCAAGAAAACAACGCTAGTTTTGATGGTCTAAACATGCGCAGAAACTCATGAAACTTGGCACACACATCTGGCCTGGCAAAATGAGCAATATTTTATCATGTATTGTCCTATTTTTACAAAAATGACTCAATAGCGCCCCCTAGAAATTTTTAACGAAGCAGCCCCGATTGTACGTTTAAGCAAGATCTACGAAAATTTTTAGGTGTATGAGGGAGTCCAAGACCTACAAAAAAGTCTCTTGGACCCATGTGCTAAAATGAACAGGAAGTGAGCTATGAATTTTTGAATGTCCCATTTTTGACAATTTTTGCACATTTTCAGGGGGCATACTTTTGCCCACTTCTCCTACACATTTCATCCGACTGACTTTAGACTTGACCTGGACCATGTCAAGGCCTGAGCCAACTACAGGCAGAAAAATCTTGACTTTTGGAAATACTATATGATGAGGGCGGGGCATCAAATTTTGTGTTTCGCACTGAAAAAGGATATGCTTAATAACTCCCCGGTACATGCTCCAAAAAATCCCAAACTTGACATGTATGTTTATAGTCAAAGCCTGAAGGTATCTCTATGACAAAATTCAGTTATATATGCAGCGCCACCTAGCCCTTCAGGCGTGAAAAAAAAATACCCCACATACGGTATTTTGTACAAAAAATGTCAACTCATTCTAAGTGTGATAACTCCCATGTTCAAGCTCCAAAAAATCTCAAACTTCTCAGGCAACGTAATAGTCACGGCCTGAAAGCATCTATATGATAAAATTCAGTTATACATATAGCGCCACCTAGTGGTAATAATAAATGTCATACTTTACGTTTTTAGCTACTGTGCCGAGCTCGTTGAAGGGATCCAGTTGAAAATTGGTCAGAAAAGCCTTAAGATGTTGATCATGCCCCACACTGAATATTGTAACTTTTCGCCAAAGGGCGTGGCCGCTACGGTGACGCAAAGTCCGAAAATTTTTCGTGACAATAAAAGCTGCATGAACTTGACCGAGATGATCCTATCTTCTCAAAATTTCACACATTTGATGAGAGTCCAGCCCTTAAGACATCTACGAACTTATATTTCATCTTACTGATAGCGCCACCTAGTGGCAATTTTTTTTCTTACGAATTTTCTTGTACATTTTTCTCCAAACACGTTAACTGGACCAACCTCATATTTGCTCAGATGAGGGTTTCGGCCTTCATGATGTCACAACACGAAGTTTGTGAGTTTTCGCGAATCGCTGTGGGCGTGGCTAAGCACTGTTCGCCAAGAAAACAACGCCAGTTTTGAGGGTCTAAACATGCGCAGAAACTCATGAAACTTGGCACACACATCTGGCCTGGTAAAATGAACAATATTTTATTGTTGATTGTACTATTTTTACAAAAATGACTCAATAGCGCCCCCTAGAACTTTTTAACGAAGCAGCCCCGATTCTACGTTTAAGCAAGATCTACGAAAATTTTTACGTGTATGAGGGAGCCAAAGACCTACAAAAAAGTCTCTTGGACCCATATGCTAAAATGAACAGGAAGTGAGGTACGAATTTTTGAATGTCCCATTTTTTACGATTTTTGCACATTTTCAGGGGGCATACTTTTGCCCACTTCTCCTACATGTTTTATCCGACTGACTTATGACTTGACCTGGACCATGCCAAGACCTGAGCCAACAACAGACGGAAAAATCTTGACTTTTGGAAATACTATATGATGAGCGCGGGGCATCAAAATTTGTGTTTCGCACTGAAAAAGGATATGCTTAATAACTCCCCGATACATGCTCCAAAAAATCCCAAACTTGACATGTATGTTTATCGTCAAGGCCTGAAGGTATCTCTATGACAACATTCAGTTATATATGCAGCGCCACCTCGCCCTTGAGGCAAAACAAAAAAATACCCCACATACGGTATTTTGTACAAAAAATGTAAACTCATTCTAAGTGTGATAACTAAGTCATTTATGAATATTCTTTTACTTTCCACCACTCAAAATGTTCACTGGCATTAGACTTATCCAAACATGTACTTTTTTATTTATTTTTGATAGCCTCTAATGGACATTAAAAGCAATATCGTGAATGAAGGATATGCTTAATAACTCCACGGTACATGCTCCAAAAAAATCCCACACTTGACATGTATGTTTAGAGTCAAGGCTTGAAGGTATCCCTATGACAACATTCCATTATATATACAGCGCCACCTAGCCCTAGAGGCATAAAAAAAAAATACACCAACTTAACGGTATTTTTACAAAAAAAAAAAAAATCCACATGTCAAGGTTTATCATGCCATTTTCAAAGAAATTCTGCTTCCAATGTGCCGTACCTAAACTTGCCAGTACCCCAACGTGCCAGTACCCCAACGTGCAAGTACCCCAACGTGCAAGTACCCCAACGTGGCCCGGGCTGCGAGGGCCCTTTATAGCTGCTCGCAGCTCTAGTTAGGGCCCGAGCAGCTACCGCTGCGAGGTCCCTATTGTTTTTCGATCGGATTATTATTATTATTATTATTATTATTATTCTTTTTCTCCGTAAACGATCACGATTTTGGGTACCTAAACATTTACGAAAACTCACCAAACTTTGCACACTCCTCAGGCCCGGCGAAAAATTTGATATTATGAAGTCGTCATAACAACGCGACTCTATAGCGCCCCCTAGCATAGAAAAATAAAAACCAAGCCCGGCATGTTTGAGCTAGAGCAACGAAAATTGGCAGGCACGTGTAGCACCCCGAGACGCACAAAAAAGTCTATTGGGACCATGTAGCTAAAATGTACAGGAAGTGAGCTATGAATTTTTTAATGTCCAATTTTGGCCTATTTTGGCACATTCACTGTGGTCATGCTTTTTCCCCCTTTGCAAACATTTTTCATCCAATTGACTTCAAACTTGGCATTTATCATCTCAAGACCTGAGAGAACAACTGGGGAAAAAATCTTGCCTTTTCGAAATACTATATGACGGGGGCGGGGCATCAAATATTGCCTTTAAAATTTCATTTGTCCAGAAAGAGCAAATGCTTAATAACTCCCATGTTCAAGCTCCAAAAAATCTCAAAC
The DNA here is from genome assembly GCF_051991245.1 of Festucalex cinctus. NCBI lineage: Eukaryota > Metazoa > Chordata > Actinopteri > Syngnathiformes > Syngnathidae > Festucalex > Festucalex cinctus. Next base: position 1,013,785 of record NC_135413.1, read on the forward strand.
TTATCAGGCAACTTAATAGTCACGGCCTGAAAACATCTATATGATAAAATTCAGTTATCCATGTAGCGCCACCTAGTGGTAACAATAATTGTCAGACTTTACGTTTTTAGCTACTGTGCTGAGCTCGTTGAAGGGATCCAGTTGAAAATTGGTCAGAAAAGCCTTAAGATGTTGATCATGCCCCACACCGAATATTGTAACTTTTCGCCAAAGGGCGTGGCCGCTACGGTGCCGCAAAATCTGAAGATTTCTCGTGACAACAAAAGCTGCATTAACTTGACCGAGATGATGCTATCTTCTCAAAATTGTACACAATTGATGAGAGTCCAGCTCTAAAGACATCTACTAACTTACATTTCATCTAACTGATAGCGCCACCTAGTGGCAATTTTTTTTCTTACGAATTTTCTTCTACGTTTTTCTCCAAACACGTTAACTGGACCTACCTCATATTTGCTCAGATGAGGGTTTCGGCCTTCATGATGTCACAACACGAAGTTTGTGAGTTTTCGTGAATTGCTGTGGGCGTGGCTAAGCGCTGTTCGCCAAGAAAACAACGCCAGTTTTGAGGGCCTAAACTGGCACAGAAACACACGAAACTTGGCACACACAGCTGGCCTGGCAAAATGAGCAATTTTTTATCGCCGATTGTGCTATTTTTACAAAAATGACTCAATAGCGCCCCCTAGAAATCTTTAACGAAACAGCCCCAGTTGTACGTTTAAGCAAGAACGACGAATATTTTTAGGTGTATGAGGGAGCCCAAGACCTACAAAAAAGTCTCTTGGTCCCATATGCTAAAATGAACAGGAAGTGAGCTACGAATTTTTGAATGTCCCATTTTTGACGATTTTTGCACATTCACAGGGGGCAGACTTTTGCCCACTTCTCCTACACATTTCATCTGACTGAGTTATGACTTGACCTGGACCATGTCAAGACCTGAGCCAACGACAGGGGGAAAATCTTGACCTTTCGAAATACTATATGATGAAGGCGGGGAATCAAAATTTGTGTTTCGCACTGAAAAAGGATATGCTTAATAACTCCCCGGTACATGCTCCAAAAAATCCCAAACTTGACATGTATGTTTATCGTCAAGGCCTGAAGCTATCTCTATGACAACATTCAGTTATATATGCAGCGCCACCTAGCCCTTGAGGAATAAAAAAAAAAATTCCCCACATACGGTATTTTGTACAAAAAATGTAAACTCATTCTAAGTGTGATAACTAAGTCATTTATGAATATTCTTTTAGTTTCCACCACTCAAAATGTTCACTGGCATCAGACTTATCCAAACATATATATATTTTTATTTATTTTTGATAGCCTCTGTGGACATTAAAAGCAATATCGTGAATGAAGGATATGCATAATAACTCCACGGTACATGCTCCAAAAAAAATCCCACACTTGACATGTATGCTTATAATCAAGGCCTGAAGGTATCTCTATGACAACATTCAGTTATAAATACAGCGCCACCTAGCCCTTGAGGCATAATATATATATAAAAAAAAACAACCCACATACGGTATTTTGTACAAAAAATGAAAACTCATTCTAAGTGTGATAACTAAGTCATTTATGAATATTCTTTTAGTTTCCACCACTCAAATTGTTCCCTGGCTTCACACCGATCCAAATGTATGTACGTTTCCATTTTGTGTTAGTCATTTTTGATTGCCCCTTTGGACAATAAAAGTAACATTGTGCAATGAGTACAACGAGCGATGATGTATATATACACTTTTACAAAAAATACCAATCAGGGCAACTCATTGCCTAAAAATAAATAAGGACGCTGATTTTTGCAGGTCTTAACAATCACCAAAACCCGTTGAGCTTGACACACACTGGCAAAAAAAATATTCTACATGTAAACGTTTATTATGCCATTTTCAAAGAAATTTTGCTTCCAATATGCCAGTATCCCAACGTGCCAGTACCCTAACGTGCAAGTACCCCAACGTGCAAGGACCCCAACGTGGCCCGGGCTGCGAGGGCCCTTTATAGCTGCTCGCAGCTCTAGTTATTAGGGCCCGAGCAGCGACCGCTGCGAGGTCCCTATTGTTTTTGTAAAAATTATTATTATTATTAGGGCCCGAGCAGCGACCGCTGCGAGGTCCCTATTGTTTTTGTAAAAATTATTATTAGGGCCCGAGCAGCTACCGCTGCGAGGTCCCTATTGTTTTTCGATCGGATTATTATTATTATTATTATTAGGGCCCGAGCAGCGACCGCTGCGAGGTCCCTATTGTTTTTCGTTCGAATTATTATTATTATTATTATTCTTCTTCTTCTTCTTCTTCTTCTCCGTAAACGATCGCGATTTTGGGTACCTAAACATTTACGAAAACTCACCAAACTTTGCACACTCCTCAGGCCCGGCGAAAAATTTGATATTATGAAGTCGTCATAACAACGTGACTCTATAGCGCCCCCTAGCATAGAAAAATATAAACCAAGCCCGGCATGTTTGAGCTAGAGCAACGAAAATTGGCAGGCACGTGTAGCACCCCGAGACGCACAAAAAAGTCTATTGGGACCATGTAGCTAAAATGTACAGGAAGTGAGCTATGAATTTTTTAATGTCCAATTTTGGCCTATTTTGGCACATTCACTGTGGTCATGCTTTTTCCCCCTTTGCAAACATTTTTCATCCAATTGACTTCAAACTTGGCATTTATCATCTCAAGACCTGAGAGAACAACTGGGCAAAACATCTTGCCTTTTTGAAATACTATATGACGGGGGCGGGGCATCAAATATTGCCTTTAAAATTTCATTTGTCCAGAAAGAGCAAATGCTTAATAACTCCCATGTTCAAGCTCCAAAAAATCTCAAACTTATCAGGCAACGTAATAGTCACGGCCTGAAAACATCTATATGATAAAATTCAGTTATACATATAGCGCCACCTAGTGGTTACAATAAATGTCATACTTTACGTTTTTAGCTACTGCGCTGAGCTCGTTGAAGGGATCCAGTTGAAAATTGGTCAGAAAAGCCTTAAGATGTTGATCATGCCCCACACTGAATATTGTAACTTTTCGCCAAAGGGTGTGGCCGCTACGGTGACGCAAAGTCTGAAGATTTTTCTTGAAAATAAAAGCTGCATTAACTTGACCGAGATGATCCTATCTTCTCAAAATTTCACACATTTGATGAGAGTCCAGCCCTAAAGACATCTACTGACTTATATTTCATCTAACTGATAGCGCCACCTAGTGGCAAATTTTTTTCTTACGAATTTTCTTCTACGTTTTTCTCCACACACGTTAACTGGACCTACCTCATATTTGCTCAGATGAGGGTTTCGACCTTCATGATGTCACAACACGAAGTTTGTGAGTTTTCGCGAATTGTTGTGGGTGTGGCTCAGCGCTGTTCGCCAAGAAAACAACGCCAGTTTTGAGGGTCTAAACATGCACAGAAACTCATGAAACTTGGCACACACATCTGGCCTGGTAAAATAAGCAATATTTTATTGTTGATTGTGCTATTTTTACAAAAATGACTCAATAGCGCCCCCTAGAAGTTCTTAATGAAGCAGCCCCGGTTGTACGTTTAAGCAAAAACGACGAATATTTTTAGGTGTATGAGGGAGCCCAAGACCTACAAAAAAGTCTCTTGGACCCATATGCTAAAATGAACAGGAAGTGAGCTACGAATTTTTGAATGTCCCATTTTTGACGATTTTTGCACATTCACAGGGGGCAGACTTTTGCCCACTTCTCCTACACGTTTCATCTGACTGAGTTAAGACTTGACCTGGACCATGTCAAGACCTGAGCCAACGACAGGGGGAAAAATCTTGACCTTTCGAAATACTATATGATGAAGGCGGGGCATCAAAATTTGTGTTTCGCACTGAAAAAGGATATGCTTAATAACTCCCCGGTACATGCTCCAAAAAATCCCAAACTTGACATGTATGTTTATCGTCAAGGCCTGAAGCTATCTCTATGACAACATTCGGTTATATATGCAGCGCCACCTAGCCCTTGAGGCATAAAAAAAAATACCCCACATACGGTATTTTGTACAAAAAATGTAAACTCATTCTAAGTGTGATAACGAAGTCATTTATGAATATTCTTTTAGTTTCCACCACTCAAAATGTTCACTGGCATCAGACTTATCCAAACATATATATATTTTTATTTATTTTTGATAGCCTCTGTGGACATTAAAAGCAATATCGTGAATGAAGGATATGCTTAATAACTCCACGGTACATGCTCCAAAAAAAATCCCACACTTGACATGTATGCTTATAATCAAGGCCTGAAGGTATCTCTATGACAACATTCAGTTATAAATACAGCGCCACCTAGCCCTTGAGGCATTTATATATATATATATATAAAAAACCACATACGGTATTTTGTACAAAAAAATTTAAACTCATTCTAAGTGTGATGACTAAGTCATTTATGAATATTCTTTGAGTTTCCACCACTCAAATTGTTCACTGGCTTCACACCGATCCAAACGTATGTACGTTTCCATTTTGTTTTATTCATTTTTGATTGCCCCTTTGGACAATAAAAGTAACATTGTGCAATGAGTACAACGAGCGATGATGTGTATATACATTTTTACAAAAAAATACCAATCAGGGCAACTCATTGCCTAAAAATAAAAAAGGACGCTGATTTTTGCAGGTCTTAACAATCACCAAAACCCGTTGAGCTTGACACACACACTGGCAAAAAAATATTCTACATGTAAACGTTTATTATGCCATTTTCAAAGAAATTTTGCTTCCAATATGCCAGTACCCCAACGTGCCAGTACCCCAACGTGCAAGTACCCCAACGTGCAAGGACCCCAATGTGGCCCGGGCTGCGAGGGCCCTTTATAGCTGCTCGCAGCTCTAGTTATTATTATTCTTCTTCTTCTTTATTCTCCGCAAACGATCGCGATTTTGGGTACCTAAACATTCACGAAAACTCACCGAACTTTGCGCACTCTTCGGGCCCGGCGAAAAATTTGATATTATGAAGGCGTCATAACAACGCGACTCTATAGCGCCCCCTAGCGTAGAAAAATAATAACCAAGCCCGGCACGTTTGAGCTAGAGCAACGAAAATTGGCAGGCACGTGTAGCACCCCGAGGCGCACAAAAAAGTCTATTGGGACCATGTAGCTAAAATGTACAGGAAATGAGCTATGAATTTTTTAATGTCCAATTTTGGCCTATTTTGGCACGTTCACTGTGGTCATGCTTTTTCCCCCTTTGCAAACATTTTTCATCCAGTTGACTTCAAAATTGGCATTTATCATCTCAAGACCTGAGACAACAACTGGGCAAAAAACCTTGACTTTTTGAAATACTATATGACGGGGGCGGGGCATCAAATATTGCCTTGAAAATTTCATTTGTCCAGAAAGAGCAAATGCTTAATAACTCCCATGTTCAAGCTCCGAAAAATCTCAAACTTCTCAGACAACGTAATAGTCACGGCCTGAAAACATCTATATGATAAAATTCAGTTATACATATAGCGCTACCTAGTGGTAACAATAAATGTCATACTTTACGTTTTTAGCTACTGTGCTGAGCTCGTTGAAGGGATCCAGTTGAAAATTGGTCAGAAAAGCCTTAAGATGTTGATCATGCCCCACACCGAATATTGTAACTTTTCGCCAAAGGGCGTGGCCGCTACGGTGACGCAAAGTCTGAAGATTTTTCGTGACAATAAAAGCTGCATTAACTTAACCGAGATGATCCTATCTTCTCAAAATTTCACACATTTGATGAGAGTCCAGCCCTAAAGACATCTACGAACTTATATTTCATCTTACTGGTAGCGCCACCTAGTGGCATTTTTTTTTTTCTTACGAATTTTCTTCTACGTTTTTGTCCAAACACGTTAACTGGACCTACCTCAGATTTGCTCAGATGAGGGTTTCGGCCTTCATGATGTCACAACACGAAGTTTGTGAGTTTTCGTGAATTGCTGTGGGCGTGGCTAAGCGCTGTTCGCCAAGAAAACAACGCCGGTTTTGAGGGTCTAAACATGCACAGAAACTCATGAAACTTGGCACACACATCTGGCCTGGTAAAATTAGCAATATTTTAATGTTGATTGTGCTATTTTTACAAAAATGACTCAATAGCGCCCCCTAGAAAATTTTAACGAAGCAGCCCCGGTTGTACGTTTAAGCAAGAACGACAAATATTTTTAGGTGTATGAGGGAGCCCAAGACCTACAAAAAAGTCTCTTGGAACCATATGCTAAAATGAACAGGAAGTGAGCTACGAATTTTTGAATGTCCCATTTTTGATGATTTTTGCACATTTACAGGGGGCATACTTTTGCCCACTTCTTCTCCAC